>NW_025533735.1:415000-473709 GCF_020615455.1 Coregonus clupeaformis | reverse complement strand
AGAGTCTCAGCTTCATGACAAAATGTAAAATTTTTTAAAAATGTAAGTCAAGGATCGGTAGGATAGTCAGTTTTACGAGGGCATGTTTCAGCATGGTGAAGGAGGTTTTTTATTGTGAAATAGGATGCTGATTCTAGATTTAACTTTGGATTGGAGATGCTTAATGTGATTCTGGAAGGGAGGTTTACAGTCTAACCAGACACCTAGGTATTTGTAGTTAGTCCACATTCTCTAGGTCGACCCGTCGAGAGTAGTGATTCTAGTCGGGTGGGCGTGCCAGCAGCGTTCGGTTGAAGAGCATGCATTTAGTTTTACTAGTGTTTAAGAGCAGTTGGAGGCTACTGAAGGAGGTTGAATGGCATTGAAGCTCGTTTGGAGGTTTGTTAACACAGTGTCCAATGAAGGGCCAGATGTATACAAAATGGTGTCGTCTCGTAGAGGTGGATCTGAGAGTCACCAGCAGCGAGTGACATCATTGATATACACTGAGAAAAGATTCGGCCCAAGAATTGAACCCTGTGGCACCCCCATAGAGACTGCCATGGTCCAGAGCAACAGGCCCTCCCGATTTGACACATTGAACTCTATCTGAGAAGTAGTTTGTGAACCAGGCGAGGCAGTCATTTGATAAACGAAGGCTATTTAGTCTGCCAATAAGAATGCGGTGGTTGACAGAGTCGAAAGCCCTGCCAGGTCAATGAAGATGGCTGCACAGTACTGCTCTATTATCGATCGCGGTTATAATATACGTTTAGGACCTTGAGCGTACTAAGGTGCACCCCATGACCAGCTCGGAAACTTAATTGCATAGCGGAGAAGGTGAGATTCGAAATGGTCGGTTATCTGTTTGTTAACTTGGCTTTCAGCGTTCAAAGGCAGGGCAGGATGGATATAGGTCTGTAACAGTTTGGATCTAGAGTGTCACCCCCCCTTTGAAGAGGGGGATGACTGCGGCAGCTTTCCAATCTCTGGGGATCTCAGACGTAAGAAGAGAGGTTGAACAGGCTAGTAATAGGGGGTTTCGACAATTTCGGCGGCTATTTTTGTGAAAGAAAGGGTCCAGATTGTCTAGCCCAGCTGATTTGTAGGGGTCCAGATTTTGCAGCTCTTTCGAACATCAACTGTCTGAATTTGTGTGAAGGAGAAGCGGGGGGGCATGGGCAAGTTGCAGCGGAGGGTGCAGAGCTGGTGGCCGGGGTAGTGGTAGCCAGGTGGAAAGCATGGCCAGCCGTAGCAAAATGCTTGTTGAAATTCTCGATTATTGTAGATTTATCGGTGGTGATAGTGTTTCCTAGCCTCAGTGCAGAAAGTGGGCAGCTGGGAGGAGGTGCTCTTATTCTCCATGGACTTTACAGTGTCCCAAAACATTTTGGAGTTAGTGCTACAGGATGCAAATTTCTGTTTGAAAAAGCTAGCCTTTGCTTTCCTAACTGCTTGTGTATATTGGTTCCTAACTTCCCTGAAAAGTTGCATATCGCAGGGCTATTTGATGCTAATGCAGTACGCTACAGGATGTTTTTGTGCTGGTCAAGGGCAGTCAAGTCTGAGGAGAACCAGGGGCTATATCTGTTCTTAGTGCTGTATTTTTGAATGGAGCATGTTTATTTAAGATTGAGAGGAAATTACTTTTAGAACAACCAGGCATCCTCTACTGACGGAATGAGATCGATATCCATCCAGCATACCTGGGCCAGGTCAATTAGGAAGGCCTGCTCGCTAAAGTGTTTTAGGGAGCGTTTGACAGTGATGAGGGGGTGGTCGTTTGACCGCGGACCACGTTACGGCCGCGGCGGCAGTGATCGCTGAGATCCTGGTTGAAGACAGCGGAGGTGTATTTAGAGGGTAAGTTAGTCAGGATGATATCTATGAGGTGCCCATGTTTACGGATTTAGGGTTGTACCTGGTAGGTTCGTTGATAATTTGTGTGAGATTGAGGGCATCTAGTTTGGATTGTAGGATGGCCGGGGGTGTGTAAGCATATCCCAGTTTAGGTCACCAACAGTACGAACTCTGAGGATAAATGGGGGGGCAATCAATTCACATATGGTGTCCAGGGCACAGCTGGGGCTGAGGGGGTCTGTAGCAAGCGGCAACAGTGAGAGACTTATTTCTGGAAAGGTGGATTTTTTAAGTAGAAGCTCAAACTGTTCCAGGCACAGACCTGGATAGTATGATTGAGCTCTGCAGGGTATCTCTACAGTAGATTGCAACCGACCCTTTGGCGTTCTATCTAGACGGAAAATGTTGTAGTTGGGGATGGACATTTCATTTTTTGGTGGCCTTCCTAAGCCAGGATTCAGACACTGCTAGAACATCCGGGTTGGCGGAGTGTGCTAACGCAGGAATATCTCAAACTTAGGGAAGGAGGCTTCTGATATTAACGTGCACAAACCAAGGCTTTTCACGGTTACAGAAGTCAACAAATGATAGCTCCTGGGGAGTAGAAGTGATACTGTGGGCTGCAGGGCATGGGTTAGCCTCTACATCACCAGAGGAACAGAGGGAGGAATAGAATAAGGATACGGCTAGCTTTAAGAACTGGTCTTCTAGTGCGTTGGGTACCGAGAATAAAAGGGGCAGATTTTCGGGCGTTGTAGAATAGATTCAGGGCATTATGTACAGACAAGGGGATATGGAAGGATATGAGTACGTGGAGGTAAACCTGGCGTTGGGTAACAATGAAAGAGATAGCATCACTGAGGCACCGATTGAGCCGGTCTCGGCGTGTATGGGTTTGGAACAAAGGAACTATTTGAGGCAGTTTGAGAGGGACTTGGGGTTCTACAGTGAAATTGTATAATAAGAACTAACTGGAACAGCAATAGGCAAGGCATATTGACAGTAGGAGAGAGGCATAAAGCAATCACAGGTGTTATTAGAGAGAGCTAAGACAACAACTGGTAATGGCGATAAAGTTTGTGCTGAGGCTAAACAGATAAACAGGACAGGGTAATGTGTAAAGGAACAGTCCAGCAGGCATCAGCTGTGCACGCTGAGTGATCATAAGGTCAGTGAACAGCAATATGTGAGTCCAGAGCAGTTCGAATTTGTGCCACACAAGGCGAGCAGGAAGAAGAAGGCTGTTGATTGCGTGTGCCGGCGGCGGGCTACAGATGGATCTCCGTGGTCGAACGGGAAGCCTGTTGAAACAACAGACGATTACGTCGGCAGACCAGTCGTGATGGATCGGCGGCTCCGTCTCGACTCTAGGAGGTCCCGTCCGGTTGACGAAAGGTAGATAGCCGGAAGATGTGCCTAACTCAAGGCTATCTCGGAGGCTGATTAGCCAACAACAACGTTCATTCTAGTTGCAGCTAGCTAGTTGCGATTGTCCAGTGATTCAGTGATTCCGGCAGAAAATCCGATTCTGGGTCGATACCGCTGTGAAGACTGGCGATAATAGTCCAGGCTGGAGCTGGCTGGTAGGTAGTTCAGTCCACGGACAATGGTGAAAAAAAATAAAAATAGGCTAACGGCTGGCTAATAGCAAGTAGCTAGTTAGCTGGTTAGCTGGCTACTCCCCGTTCGGTAGACAGAGAGGTAGATAGCCGGGATATGGGCCTGCTCGAGGCTAACTGGTGCTTGCTTCTGGGGCAGTGGTGATTAGCCTACAGCAACATCCATTTGACATCCATTCGTTTGCCGCTAGCTGGTTGCGATCCGGTGTTAAGGTCCAGTGATTCAGTTATTCCGGCAGAAAATCTGATGTTCTGGGTGAAACCGCTAACGCTAACGGTGGCTAATAGCAAGTAGCTAGTTAGCTGGCTAGCTAGTTTCAACTGGGATTCTAGATAAAGGTGAGTAGAATAATAGAATCCTTTCCCATTGAAGTGAGGCGGGTGGCCGGAAAGTATATTTAGTAGAAGGATAAAAAAGTGTGATGAATATATCGTAAAATACAAAAAAATAGGCTATTTCAGGACACACAAGATAACAACTGCATTGCTACGCCATCTTTATATTTCAATGCAGTCATCTCGGTTTTCATTTGAATCAATTGCAAAGACATTGGCAACTTGTATTTGTAGTCAACTTTGTTCTGAATTTATCGGCGGTCAAAAGAGACGGATAAACCATGTGATTCTATGTTTAGCGGAAATCTTCTGTGTATAAAGTGACGCGGAGGGCAAAAAAGCATCTAATGACTCACTCAGCTGTTCTCTCCGAGTGGTCTGAGGCAGGTGTTAGAATAGGCGTTTTCATGTGCAACGTTAATAACAATGTTTTTTTGAAACAGCTCAGATTTAACAATGCTCCTACCGAAGATTCTAATGATGAACTTGGCCTTAAAAATGCTTTTGGGAATCCGGACCCTGAATAAAAAACATCTACGCTAAATGTTAAATGACTAAAAATTAAATGTAAATGTTTTACATACAGATCTCATATTACTGTATTTATTATAATTTTTTTAAATATATTTAAATATTGATGTCACAAGTGTATCATTTGTACAGTTCTTTATTAAAAATGTAGTTATTTGTTACATTTGACTGTGTAAAACCTAGCAGTACTACTTATTTCTCTGAGAGTGCGGCAGATGTACATTCAAGAATTAGTTGTCACTGTGTGTTAACCACAACCAACATGCTGTATCTCTGTTTAGGGGTTAGTGGTCTAAAATGAGTCTGTCTGGGGAGAGAGGGGACCAATTTTCTACTCTGAGACGCTTTGTGGATATGGGCCCAGATTTCAAAATATTGTTTTAAAAAACAACGAAATGTTGTTTTACATAATAATTTAAAAGAGTATTACTAATGTAACCCACTGTAAAGACCTGGTTTAGTTTTGTGTGGCTCTGCTCATGTCCGCGTTCTGGAACTGTCCGCGTCCCCTACGAACTGTCCGCGTCCACGTACGGTTTGGCGCCAAGCATATCGTCCAGTTACTCCAGAGCGGACTGAGGTGATCTTGGGAACAACGACGGAGTTCGTTACAGTGTTGAGACACCGAAGTTTATTGTTCAATTTGCTTTTTGCGTAATGGTCCGTGACAGTATGAGTGTAGCCAGATCCTTTTCACTCGCTATTCTTGTTTAATTGTGGGTTCACGGATTCGTCATCATCCTCGAGGGACAGACGACGACCTGCTAGCTAGCCAAGCTAGTCGGTACAGCTAGCTAAGCTAGCTACTCTACCAGCAGCATCCTAGTTATCCTAGCTACCACTCGCATCAGCACCGCTGCCTGCATTTCTTGTGGACCGATGGAGCTCCCCTTGTTGTTTCTTCCACCTGTTAACTACCGTGGGGCTTCTCCCTCTCTCATTGACGGATGCTGGCTTCCCTACGCTCCCTCTGTCCGGTTCTCCTCTTCACTAGATGAACGGTAACTTTAGTGTTTAACCCCTCTGTGTCCAAGGACCAAACTTTTTTTAATAATATTTTCGGGCGCCCCAAGGTTTTTATTGTTTGTAAAACTTTAGTGGAGAGCTCTCAATTTGCCGGATTTTGAGGTATATAAAGTGCCTTCAGAAAGTATTCACCCTTGACTTTTTCCCCTGCATTTTGTTATGTTAAAGCCTGAATTTAAAATGCATAAAATTCAGATTTATTTGGTCACTGGCCTACACAATACCCCATAATGTCAAAATGGAAATATGTTTTACTGAAGTCTTTACAAATGTAATTAAAATGAAAAGCTGAAATGTCTTGAATCAGTAAATATTCAACCCCTTTGTTATGGCAAGCCTGAAAAGTTTCAGGAGTAGAAATGCGTTAACAAGTCACATAAAGCAGTAGGAGTGCGTGGGTCAAATCACTGGGGAAGACAACAGAAAAATACATATTACAATCTACAGTTGAAGTCGAAGTTTACATACACCTTAGCCAAAATACATTTAAACTCAGTTTTCCCAATTCCTGACATTTAATCCTAGTAAGAATTCCCTGTCTTAGGTCAGTTAGGATCACCACTTTATTTTAAGAATGTGAAATGTCTTTCATCACATTCTAAGTGGGTCAGAAGTTTATACACTCAATTAGTATTTGGTAGCGTTGCCTATAAATTGTTTAACTTGGGTCAAACATTTAGGGTAGCCTTCCACAAGCTTCCCACAGTAAGTTGGGTGAATGTTGGCCCATTCCTCCTGACAGAGCTGGTGTAACTGAGTCAGGTTTGTAGGCCTCCTTACTCGCACACGCTTTTTCAGTTCTGCCCTCAAATTTTCTATAGGATTGAGGTCAGGGCTTTGTGATGGCCACTCCAATACCTTGACTTTGTTGTCCTTAAGCCATTTTACCACAACTTTGGAAGTATGCTTGGGTCATTGTCCATTTGGAAGACCCATTTGTGACCAAGCTTTAACTTCCTGACTGATGTCTTGAGAGTGTTGCTTCAATATATCCACATAATTTTCATTCCTCATGATGCCATCTATTTTGTAGAAGTGCACCAGTCCCGCCTGCAGCAAAGCACCCCAACAGCATAATGCTGCCATGCTGCCACCCCCGTGCTTCACGGTTGGGATGGTGTTCTTTGGCTTGCAAGCAACCCCATTTTCCCTCCAAACATAACGATGGTCATTATGGCCAAACAGTTCTATGTTTGTTTCATCGGACCAGAGGACATTTCTCCAAAAGTATGATCTTTGTCCCCATGTGCAGTTGCAAACCGTAGTCTGGCTTTTTTATGGCGGTTTTGGAGCAGTGGCTTCTTCCTTGCTGAGCGGCCTTTCAGGTTATGCTCGATATAGGACTCGTTTTACTGTGGATATAGATACTTTTGTACGTGTTTCCTCCAGCATCTTCACAAGGTCCTTTGCTGTTGTTCTGGGATTGATTTTCACTTTAAGCACCAAAGTACGTTAATCTCTAGGAGACAGAACGTGTCTCCTTCCTGAGCGGTATGACAGCTGCGTGGTCCCATGGTGTTTATACTTGCGTTACTATTGTTTGTACAGATGAGCGTGGTACCTTCAGGCGTTTGGAAATTGCTCAAGAGTGTCAAAGCTGTCATCAAGGCAAAGAGGTGACTACTTTGAAGAATCTCAAATATAAAATATTTTTTGATTTGTTTAACACTTTTTTGGTTGCTACATGATTCCATGTGAGTTATTTCATAGTTTTGATGTCTTCACTATTATTCTACAATGTAGAAAATAGTAAAAATTAAGAAAAACCCTTAAATGAGTAGCTGTGTCCAAACCTTTGACTGGTACTGTATATATGTATTTATTTTTACACATACACTATATATACAAAAGTATGTGGACACCCCCATCAAATTAGTGGATTCGGATATTTCAGTCGCACCAGTTGCTGACAGGTGTATAAAATCGAGCACACAGCCATGCAATCTCCATAGACAAACATTAGCAGTAGAATGGCTTTACTGAAGAGCTCAGTGACTTTCAACGTGGCACGGTCATGGATGCAACATTTCCAACAAGCTCGCCGCCATTGGACTCTGGAGCAGTGGAACACGATCTCTGGAGTGATGAATCACGTTTCATCATCTGGCAGTCCGACGGACAAATCTGGGTTTTAACGGATGCCGGAGAACACTACCTGCCCTAATGCATAGTGCCAACTGTAAAGTTTGGTGGAGGAGGAATAATGGTCTGGGGCTGTTTTTTCGTGGTTCGGGCTAGACCCCTTAGTTTCCAGTGAAGGGAAATCTTAACACTACCGCATACAATGACATTCTAGACGATTCTGTGCACAAAAGCAAGGTCCATACAGAAATGGTTTTGAACTGGAAGAACTTGACTGGCCTGCACAGAGCCCTGACCTCAACCCCCATCGAACACCTTTGGAATGCCTACTAGCGAGCCAGGCCTAATCGCCCAACATCAGTGCCCGACCTCACTAATTCTCTTGTTGCTGAATGGAAGCAAGTCCCGGCAGCAATGTTCCAACATCTAGTGAAAGCCTTCCCAGAAGAGTGGAGGCTGGTATAGCAGCAAAGGGGGGAACCAACTCCATATTAATGGCCATGATTTTGGAATGAGATGTTGGACCAGGAGGTCTAATGAGATGTTGGAGCAGCAGGTGTAATGAGATGTTGGACCAGCAGGTGTAATGAGATGTTGGCCAGCAGGTGTAATGAGATGTTGGACCAGCAGGTGTAATGAGAGATGTTGGCCAGCAGGTGTAATGAGATGTTGGACCAGCAGGGTGTAATGAGATGTTGGACCAGCAGGTGTAATGAGATGTTGGAGCAGCAGGTGTAATGAGATGTTGGACCAGCAGGTGTGTCGAGATGTTGGACCAGCAGGTGTAATGAGATGTTGGACCAGCAGGTGTAATGAGATGTTGGACCAGCAGGTGTAATGAGATGTTGGCCAGCAGGTGTAATGAGATGTTGGACCAGCAGGTGTAATGAGATGTTGGACCAGCAGGTGTAATGAGATGTTGGACCAGCAGGTGTAATGAGATGTTGGACCAGCAGGTGTAATGAGATGTTGGCCAGCAGGTGTAATGAGATGTTGAACCAGCAGGTGTAATGAGATGTTGGACCAGCAGGTGTAATGAGATGTTGGACCAGCAGGTGTAATGAGATGTTGGACCAGGAGGTGTCCACATACTTTTGATCATGTAGTGTATGTTTGGTGAAGTAATAAAGAGGGTGTAATATTTTGGGTAGATGTTCCTAGAACCGATTATAACTATATTGGACATATTATAAAGTATGTGCATGAATAGACTCTTAAGGAATTAAAGTGGAACTGAGATGAGGAAGTGAATCAGTAGGCCAATGTGATGATGTTACAAGTAAGTTCCACTTGTTAAATCCACTTCAGTCAGTGTAGATGCAGGGGAGGAGACTGGTAGGGGGGGGGTTGCAACTCAATATTAGGGAGGGTGTTCTTAATGTTTTATACACTGTTTGTTTGTTGCTTTATGTAATGGCATATATTTAAATGCTTTGTGTAATGTCACATAATTTAATGCTTTATGTAATGGTATATATTTTAATGCTTCATGTAATGTATTTTATCTATTGAGATATAGTTTTGATATATTTTAAAATGTAGTTTCATGGGGATTTATTATGTTTTCCAGAATCTCCAACCAAATTCGGAGATCAGTCTCTCCAGTACCCAGTCATCTGTCCATGAAGAGTGACTTCTCTATGCATCATCCTATACATTTTAGGGATGGACCAGTGACCTTTGACCCTAGGTGAAAATGTATCATATTACTATTGAATATGAGAATCTTCTACATCTGAAACCAGATGTATTTTGTGTATCTGAGTATATACTGTAAAGCATCTGCTTATAATTAGTTGTTTATGTCATATATTTTTAATACACTGAGTGTACAAAACATTATGAACACCTGCTTTTTCCATGACATAGATTGATAAAGGTGAATCCAGGTGAAAGATATGATCTCTTATTTATGTAACTTGTTAAATCAACTTCAATCAGTGTAGATGAAGGGAGGAGACAGGTTAATGAAGGATTTTAAGCCTTGAGACAATTGAGACATGGATTGTGTAAATGTGCCATTCAGATGGTGAATAGGCAAGACAAAATATTTAAGTGTCTTTGAACGGGGTATGGTAGTAGGTACCAGGCACACAGGTTTTTGTCAATAACTGCAACGCTGCTGGGTTGTTCACGCTCAAAAGTTTCCTGTGTTATCAAGAATGGTCCACTACCCAAAGGACATCCAGCCATTTTGACACAACTGTGGGACGCATTGGAGTCAACATGGGCCAGCATCCCTGTGGGGACGCTTTACCGACACCTTGTAGAGTCCATGCCACGAAGAGTTGAGGCTGTTCTGAGGGCAAAAGAGAGGGAGGTGAAACTCAATATTAGGAAGGTGTTCTTAATGTTTTGTATACTCAGTGTATGTTTTTTGCTTTATGTAATGGCATATATTTTATTGCTTCATGTAATGTATTTTATCTATTGAAATATAGTTTTGATATATTTTAAAATGTAGTTTCATGGGGATTTATTATGTTTTCCAGAATCTCCAACCAAACTCTGAGATCAGTCTCTCCAGTACCCAGTCATCTGTCCATGAAGAGTGACTTCTCTATGGATCATCCTATACATTTTAGTGATGGACCAGTGACCTTGACCCTAGGTAAAAATGTATCAAGTATTACTATTGAATATGAGAATCTTCTACATCTGAAACCAGATGTATTTTGTGTATCTGAGTATATACTGTAAAGCATCTGCTTATAATTAGTTGTTTATGTCATATATTTTAATACACTGAGTGTACAAAACATTATGAACACCTGCTTTTTCCATGACATAGAATTGATAAGGGTGAATCCAGGTGAAAGATATGATCTCTTATTTATGTAACTTGTTAAATCAACTTCAATCAGTGGAGATGAAGGGGAGGAGACAGGTTAATGAAGGATTTTTAATCCTGGAGACAAATGAGACATGGATTGTGTAAATGTGTCCCATTCAGAGGGTGAATGGACAGGGTATGCCTTTGAGCGGGGTATGGTAGTGGGTACCAGGAATACGGGTTTTTGTCCAAGAACTGCAACGCTGCTGGGTTGTTCACGCTCAAAAAGTTTCCTGTGTTATCAAAAATGGTCCACTACCCAAAGGACATCCAGCCATTTTGACACCTGTGGGACGCATTGGAGTCAACATGGGCCAGCAATCCCTGTGGGACGCTTTCGACACCTTGTAGAGTCCATGCCACGAAGAGTTGAGGCTGTTCTGAGGGCAAAAGAGAGGGGAGGTGAAACTCAATATTAGGAAGGTGTTCTTAATGTTTTGTATACTCAGTGTATGTTTTTTTTGCTTTTATGTAATGGCAGTATATTTTATTGCTTCATGTAATGTATTTTATCTATTGAAATATAGTTTTGATATATTTTAAAATGTAGTTTCATGGGGATTTATGTTTTCCAGAATCTCCAACCAAACTCTGAGATCAGTCTCTCCAGTACCCAGTCATCTGTCCATGAAGAGTGACTTCTCTATGAATCATCCTATACATTTTAGTGATGGACCAGTGACCTTTGACCCTAGGTAAGTTACTGGTCAGAATTGATGATATTACTATTGAAGAGGAGAATCTTCTACATCTGAAACCAGATGTATTTTGTGTATCTGAGTATATACTATAAGGCATCTGCTTACAATTATTTGTTTATATAATATATTTTAATACACTGAGTGTTGAAAACATTATGAACACCTGCTTTTTCCATGACATAGATTGATAAGGTGAATCCAGGTGAAAGATATGATCTCTTATTTTGTAACTTGTTAAATCAACTTCAATCAGTGTAGATGAAGGAGGAGACAGGTTAATGAAGGATTTTTAAGCCTTGAGACAATTGAGACATGGATTGTGTAAATGTGCCATTCAGGGATGGTGAATAGGCAAGACAAAATATTTAAGTGTCTTTGAACCGGGGTATGGTAGTAGGTACCAGGCACACAGGTTTTTGTCAAGAACTGCAACGCTGCTGGGTTGTTCACGCTCAAAAGTTTCCTGTGTGTATCAAGAATGGTCCACTACCCAAAGGACATCCAGCCATTTTGACACAACTGTGGGACGCATTAGAGTCAACATGGGCCAGCATCCCCTGTGGGACGCTTTCGACACCTTGTAGTGTCCATGCCACGAAGAGTTGAGGGGCTGTTCTGAGGGCAAAGAGAGGGGAGGTGCAACTCAATATTAGGAAGGTGTTCTTAATGTTTTGTATACTCAGTGTATGTTTTTGCTTTATGTAATGGCATATATTTTATTGCTTCATGTAATGTATTTTATCTCTTGAAATATAGTTTTGATATATTTTACAATTTAGTTTCATGGGGATTTATTATGTTTTTCCAGAATCTCAACCAAACCCGGAGATCAGTCTCTCCAGTACCCAGTCATTTGTCCATGAAGTGACTTCTCTATGGAACGTCCTATACATTTTAGTGATGGACCAGTGACCTTTGACCCTAGGTAAGTTACTGGTAGAATGTTTTATATTACTATTGAAGTGGAGAGCAAATATGTATTTTGTGTATCTGAGTGTATACTGTAAAGCAGGAGGGGGCTTTGTGTGTTTTGTCCAATCAGTGTATATTTTAACATGTTGTTTCATAGTGGTTTATTTATTCCCCCCCTGATAACACCCCATGATAAAAAAAACCATGATAAAAAAACACCATGATCCAATTTGTAAGTCGCTCTGGATAAGAGCGTCTGCTAAATGACGTAAATGTAAATGTAATTTAAAAAAAACCCATGATAAAAAACCCCATGATAAAAAACCCCATGATAAAAAACACCATGATAAAAAACACCATGATAAAAAAACCCATGATAAAAAACACCATGATAAAAAAACATGATAAAAAAACCCCATGATAAAAAACCCCCATGATAAAAAAACACCATGATAAAAAACCCCCATGAAAACCCCCCATGATAAAAAACACCATGATAAAAAAAAACATGATAAAAAACACCCACATTCCTCAGTGAAGAGGTCCTCTACTAACAATCTGAATGGACCAAAGGCCCCCCATGCATCAAACTGGACGGTATTTTAAGATTGTTCCATAAGTGAGGTGCAAAGAAATGAAAAGCTGTTTTACCCAAATCTGTAGTGACAGAAGGAGGTTCTCCATCTAAATCTGTAGTGACAGAAGGAAGGAGTTCTCCATCTAAATCTGTAGTGACAGAAGGAAGGAGTTCTCCCATCTAAATCTGTAGTGACAGAAGGAAGGAGTTCTCCATCTAAATCTGTAGTGACAGAAGTAAGGAGTTCTCCATCTAAATCTGTAGTGACAGAAGGAAGGAGTTCTCCATCTAAATCTGTGGTGACAGAAGGAAGGAGTTATCCATCTAAATCTGTAGTGACAGAAGGAAGGAGTTATCCATCTAAATCTGTAGTGACAGAAGGAAGGAGTTATCCATCTAAATCTGTAGTGACAGAAGGAAGGAGTTCTCCATCTAAATCTGTAGTGACAGAAGGAAGGAGTTCTCCATCTAAATCTGTGGTGACAGAAGGAAGGAGTTCTCCATCTAAATCTGTAGTGACAGAAGGAAGAAGTTCTCCATCTAAATCTGTAGTGACAGAAGGAAGGAGTTCTCCATCTAAATCTGTAGTGACAGAAGGAAGGAGTTCTCCATCTAAATCTGTAGTGACAGAAGGAAGGAGTTCTCCATCTAAATCTGTAGTGACAGAAGGAAGGAGTTCTCCATCTAAATCTGTAGTGACAGAAGGAAGGAGTTCTCCATCTAAATCTGTAGTGACAGAAGGAAGGGAGTTATCCATCTAAATCTGTAGTGACAGAAGGAAGAGTTCTCCATCTAAATCTGTAGTGACAGAAGGAAGGAGTTCTCCATCTAAATCTGTAGTGACAGAAGGAAGGAGTTCTCCATCTAAATCTGTAGTGACAGAGGAAGGAGTTCTCCATCTAAATCTGTAGTGACAGAAGGAAGGAGTTCTCCATCTAAATCTGTAGTGACAGAAGGAAGGAGTTCTCCATTTAAATCTGTAGTGACAGAAGGAAGGAGTTCTCCATCTAAATCTGTAGTGACAGAAGGAAGGAGTTATCCATCTAAATCTGTAGTGACAGAAGGAAGGAGTTCTCCATCTAAATCTGTAGTGACAGAAGGAAGGAGTTCTCCATCTAAATCTGTAGTGACAGAAGGAAGGAGTTCTCCATCCCTGTGACCGGGCATGGTATCTCATACTTACATTTACATTTACGTCATTTAGCAGACGCTCTGATCCAGAGCGACATACAAATTGGTGCATTCACCCTATAGCCAGTGGGTTAACCACTTTACAATTGTTTTTTTTGGGGGGGTAAGGTTACTTTATCCTATCACAGGTATTCCTTAAAGAGGTTCATATACTTCTATAGGTTAGTAACCATTTTAGGTAATGCAGTATTTTTTTTACAAAGGGCTTTATAATTGAATAGAATGTAATGTTTTGCTCTACACAAATCACAATGAATAAAACATATTGTAACATTTAATGACAACTGCCTTGATATTTGCAATTTGTTTGTAACAACAAATCATTTTTCTTAAATGCATTTAGTGGTTACACACTAACAACTAAAGGTTCTATGTAGTGCCAAAAAGGGTTCACTATGGTTACAGCCCTTTTTGTGGCTATAACTTGAACCCTTTGTTATGGTTCTTTATAGAACCTTTATAGAGAATGGTTCTATAAAGAACCTTCCTCAATCTCAAAGGTTCTTTGTAGATCCTTTTTGAAGAACATTATTTTTTTTTGTATTCTGGTTAGCCATATACTATATTGTTAAAATTCCATAGGTGTTATATTTAACAGTTTAGCAGACGCTCTTATGCAGAGCAACATAGGGCAATTAGGGTGAAGTGCCTTGCTCAAGGGCACATTGGCTGATTTTTCACCTAGTCGGCTCGGGGATTCAAACCAGCGACCTTTCAGTTACTGGCTCTTAACGCTAGGCTACCTGCCGTGACAGGTTGAATCAGATGTGCTAGCTCTCAAACTGCTGCAGGTCACTGTAGTGACGGGAAACAAAGCTTCCTGAAGCAATGAGGCTTTCCAGCCAATTGTGTCAAATAGATTAATTGCTCTGAGCTTCTTTATTCATTCACACAATGCACATTAGTGACATCTGCTGGTCAGCAATAAATAGCAATGTGTGATTATCAGATAGAGGTATTTTTTTCTCCACTGATTTTATCAAAACTCTGTGGTGTTAAGTCGTTGGCTTTAATAGCCTACAGTCAGTTCACATCTTACATCATGCTTCGTTTTCTGCCTTCAAGTGGACTATTTTTTCCAAAATGGAATCTATGGCATTATTGAGGATGTTTAAGAGAGAAGCTTATACTATACTAAATAAAACAAATGATTTGAACAACAGTGCAGAAAGTGTGGTTTCACAAAGCTATTTTCAAAATAGTGTCTCTTCAACGGGATTCGAACTCATACTCCCCGTCGGAATGTTCCATAGTTCCCTACTCTACCAGCTAAGACACCAGTCGGGTAGAAATTATTTGTACAAAATCCTAACTAAATGTATAAGTATGGTATCCAGTAGCAATCGGTGTTTGAAAGCAGCTTAATCGAAGAAAGCTCGGAACCACGGTGAAATCAGTGGGATCTCGCATTTTGCAACACACGGTTTAAAAAAGCATGTGATCAAACGAAGCTTGGACATCATTGATGCTACTTCTGATAGTGATACACGCATCCACACTGATTCGAGTTAACTGCTTAGCGATTTCAACGCATGTCTTGGAGCTCCAGTATTAAACGTAACATCACTAGGTCACTGAGGGAGAATTGAGAACCACTGACTTAGTCAACCGTTCTCAATTGACACCCATACGTGAGTCGTTCACAAGACACAGCCACTGGCCATAGTCCTACATAACTGTGTGTATTAACAGTCATTGCAGAACACAACACATTAGATAAACGTCAATGGCATTCGCTCACTGTTACACAAAAAGAGCTTTGAACAAACCACTCCGTAAAATGTTCTAATGAGCCACCGCCCCTACATTTTAATTATCACCAAAACGCATAACCCTTTTTGTGAACTGCAAAGAACCATTGAATGGCTTGAAGGATTATTTGAGTCATTATGGTTCCACATAGAACCATCACCCTTCCCAAAGAACCCTTGCGGAACCCTCTTTTCTTAGTGTGTACATTCTATACTTTTGAAGATTTCTACAATCTGAGTTCATATAGTTTAGTAATACCACTGTGGACATGTTTCTACAACCTTCTGAGTTCATATAGTTTAGTAATACCACTGTGGACATGTTTCTACAACCTTCTGAGTTCATATAGTTTAGTAATACCACTGTGGACATGTTTCTACAACCTTCTGAGTTCATATAGTTTAGTAATACCACTGTGGACATGTTTCTACAACCTTCTGAGTTCATATAGTTTAGTAATACCACTGTGGACATGTTATTCATTCCAGAGGCTACTACCACACTCAGAGAGCAGAGTATACTGTTCCCAGCTGTCTGTCTATGAACAGTATTAACATCTACAATCTCTCTCTCCTTTATCTCTGTAGTGGAAGGTCTACTCTGTTAGAGGATCAGTCCAGGTGTGCAGTGTGTCAGCAGGTGCTGAGGGATCCAGTCTCTATCACCTGTGGACACAGGTTCTGCAGACAGTGCATCACCAGATACTGGGAGAAACCTGCTCCTTCAGGAGACTATGACTGTCCTCAGTGTAGAAAGAGATCCAGAACACATCCTGTACTACAGCAGCTGAGTCAACCCAATAAAACAAGAGGCTCTGAAAACAGTAAGACCACTTGCACACGTGGGCCAAGTCAATACCTTAATATGATTTACAGTAGTTAACTACAATATTATGAGATAATCGAAGTTACTGTAGTTGTGGAAGGCCCACTTTTCATCCTGTCAATGAATGTTTCTGATACACATCATTTTCCTCTTCCCTTGTAGTGGATGACAGCCTGCAGAGAGCTATAGTAAACCATAAAGACAGTCTGAAAAGGAGGTATGAATGTGTGATGAAGGCATGGAAAAAGCAGGGAATCAAACTCCCCTCAACAGGATTTACACAGAGCTCTACATCACAGAAGGAGAGAGTGAAGGGGTTAACAATGAACATGAGGTGTGGCAGCTAGAGACAGCATCCAGGACGCCAACCTCACATGACACAGCAATCCACTGCAATGACATCTTTAAACCCTTACCAGGCCAAGAGAGAAGCATCAGAACTGTGCTGACGAAGGGCATCGCTGGCATCGGAAAAACAGTCTCTGTGCAGAAGTTCATCCTAGACTGGGCTGAAGAGAAGGCGAACCAAGATGTGGATATCATATTTGTGCTTCCTTTCCGGGATGCGGAACTTGATTAAAGATCTCCAGTACAGTCTTCTCAGACTTTTAAATGGCTTCCACACAGAACTAGACATGGGCAATGCAAAGAAATTCACTGCCTGTAAAGCTATGTTCATCTTTGATGGTTTGGATGAAAGCAGACTTCCATTGGATTTCCAGCACAATGAAAAGGTGTCTGATGTCACCCAGACATCGTCTGTCGATGTTCTGCTGACAAACCTCATCAAGGGGAATCTGCTTCCCTCTGCTCTCCTATGGATAACCTCCCGACCAGCAGCAACCAATCAGATCCCCCCTAAGTGTGTTGACCAGGTGACAGAGGTACGAGGGTTCAATGACCCACAGAAGGAGGAGTATTTCAGGAAGAGATTCAGTGATGAGGACCTGGCCAGCAGAATCATCTCACACATAAAGACATCAAGGAGCCTCCACATCATGTGCCACATGCCAGTGTTCTGTTGGATTTCTGCAGTAGTCCTTGAGCACATGTTGAGTACAGACAAGAGGAGAGAGATGCCCACGACTCTGACTGAGATGTCAATACACTTCCTGCTCATTCAGACCAGCCTGAAGAACCAGAAATATCATGGAAGAGATTAGATGGATCAACAGGAGCTCATGGAGTCAGATAAGGGAAATTCTTCTGAAGCTGGGGAAGCTGGGCGTTTGAAAATCTGGAGAAGGGTAATCTCATGTTCTATGAAGAAGACCTGAAAGAGTGTGGCATTGATGTCAAAGAAGCCTCAGTGTACACAGGAGTGTGCACACAAATCTTTAAAGAAGAGTCTGTGTTATTTCAGAGAGTGGTGTACTGCTTTGTTCATCTGAGCATTCAGGAGTTTCTCTCAGCTGTCTACATGTACCATTGTTACACAACCAAGAACATGGATGCACTGAAGCCCTTCCTCAAGAGAAAGTCTAGAGCTGCATCTGAAGCTAACCTTGCATGAGCTGCTGAAGAGTACCGTGGATAAAGCCTTGGAGAGCAAGAACGGACACCTGGACCTCTTTGTCCGCTTCCTTCATGGCATGTCACTGGAGTCCAATCAGAAACTCCTACGAGGTCTGGTGACACAGACAGAAAGCAGTCCAGACAGCGTCCAGAAAACAATCCGATCCCTTAAGGTGATGCAGAGGAAGAACATCTCCCCTGAGAGGTGCATCAATCTCTTCCACTGTCTGATAGAGATGAAAGACCATTCAGTACAGGAGGAAATCCAAGCGTACTTGAGGTCAGAGAAGAGATCCAAAACCTCACACTTTCTCTGTGTTCAGCGCTGGCCTACATGCTACAGATATCAGAGGAGGTTCTGGATGTGTTTGACCCGAAGGTATACAAGACATCAGAGGAGGGTCGTAGGAGACTGCTCCCAGCTGTGAGAGAGCTGCAGGAAAGCTCTGTAAGTATTGATGGAAATATCTCACACCAACATACATTGTAGTTACAGCAGCATTTTTATTGGCTGACTGGCTCTGTAAGTACTCATGTGACTATCCCTCAGACCAAACTTTACTGTAGGTAAGAACAACAATATTTTCATTGGCTGACTAAACTTTCTATCAGCTGAAAAGTCTTAAACAAACTGTAATACAAACGGATCAGAAAAGTTGTAGCATTGAGACATCTATACACAGTGTTCACATTATTAGTGCAGGGGTAACAGTGTAAGCAGGAAGCTAAATGTAACATTTTAATACGACCTGTCCCTC
This sequence comes from Coregonus clupeaformis, assembly GCF_020615455.1. Classification (NCBI taxonomy): domain Eukaryota; kingdom Metazoa; phylum Chordata; class Actinopteri; order Salmoniformes; family Salmonidae; genus Coregonus; species Coregonus clupeaformis. Next base: position 455,212 of record NW_025533735.1, on the reverse strand, counting down.
ATGGTATTTACTCTGTTGACAGACTCACTGGCTGTAAACTCACAGACACATCCTGTGAACTGTTGGCCTCAGCTCTGAGTTCAAACCCCTCAAACCTGAGAGAGCTGGATCTGAGTAACAATGACCTGAAGGATTCAGGAGTGAAGCTGCTCTCTGCTGGACTGGGGAATCCCCACTGTAAACTGGAGACTCTGAGGTCAGTATTCCTGTAGTTGGTCAACAAGTGAGAACTGTTCACCAGATCCACATGTGTTTACCAGGCACACATAGTCCACACCATATGTGTTTGGACAGTGAAGCTTACAGTTTTACATTTGGTGCTATGCTCCAGCATTTTGGATTTGAGATATAATGTTTCATATTAGGCAACAGTACAGAATGTCACTTTTTATTTGAGGGTATTCATACATACCTGTTGTACTGTTTAGAAATGAATGCACTTAATGTATCTAGTTCTCCCATTTGAAAAAGTCTTAATAATTTGGACATATTCACTTATATTGTATTAAAGTAGTCATAAGTTTAGTATTTGGTCCCATATTCCTTGCCTGCAGTGATTACATCAAGCTTGTGTTTCTACAAACTTGTTGAATGCATTTGCAGTTTGTCTTGGTTGTGTTTTGGATTATGTTTTTCCCAATAGAAACTGAATGGTGAATAATGTCCTGTCATTTTGGAGTCACTTCACTTGTATTGTCAGTAAGAATAGAAGATGTTTCTGAACGCTTCTACATTCATGTGGATGCTACTATGATTATGAATAATCATGAATGAATCGTGAATGATGATGAATGAGAAAGTTACAGAGGAACAAGGATCATACCCCCTCTGTTATTGGTAATGGTGAGAGGTTAGCATGTTTTGTTGTAGCCTCTGTAACTTTCTCACTCATTATTATTCATGATTCATTCATGATTATTCTTAATCATGGCATCATCAGGATTAATTTAGTAGTGTTTAGAAACATGTTATCTACTCACTTAGACAGAAAATTACTCCAGTCATCATCCACCATTCAGTTACTATCGGGCAAAACATAACCCAAAACACAACCAAAACAAACTGCAAATGCAACCAATGAGTTTGGGACCAAATACTAAACTTTTGACTACTTTAATACACTATAAGTGAATTGGTCAGAATACTTTTGACTTCTTCAAATGGGGGACTAGATACATAAAGTCAATCTAAATCTGATACCTCACTGTCTGTCTTTTGACTGATACTGCTTTTTAAACTGGTCTGGTCAGTCTACTCAAATATTTGTACAATACATTTTTCTATCTACAAGCAATAATTTGATAATTTCAAATAATGATACATTAATTTATGAATAGATATGTCAGGTTTCAGGACACTGATATATCTGAATATGTTGAAAAAATATATTGCCACTATTTTCAACACCAAAGAATAGCAGTGTGGTTTTAATATGATTTGACTCTTTACAGGCTGTCACGCTGTCTAGTCACAGAGGAAGGCTGTGCTTCTCTGGTCTCAGCTCTGAAGTCAAACCCCTCACACCTGAGAGAGCTGGACCTGAGTAACAATGACCTGGAGGATTCAGGAGTGGAGCTGCTCTCTGCTGGACTGGGGGATCCCCACTGTAAACTGGAGACTCTGAGGTCAGTATTCCTGTAGTTGGTCAACAAGTGATAACTGTTCACCAGATCCACATGTGTTTACCAGGCACACATAGTCCACACCATATGTGTTTGGACAGTGAAGCTTACAGTTTTAAATGTTTTGCTAAGCTCCAGCATTTTGGATTTGAGATATAATGTTTCATATTAGGTGACAGTACAGAATGTCACCTTTTTTATTTGATGTTAATAGTGAGAGGTTAGTATGTTTTGTTGTAGCCTCTGTAACTTTCTCATTCATTATTATTCATGATTCATTCATGATATTTCTTAATCATGGCAGTCACAAGCTTGATTTAGTCATTGCTCGGCAAGGAATATGGGAACTGTCGTGGTAATTATTCGAATCAAAGGAGAGACTTTTTAGATTTCCTCAAAGCAATTTAGCTTTATTAATTACTGCAGTAATGGAGTGTCAACAGTCACCGAGTTAAAGCTAAGGTTACAGTTAAGGTGTCGAGTTAAAGCCCCAAAATAAACAGGATTCGTTTACAACTCTTTATAGTCTTCCTGAGTCCTTGTGACGAAGAACATATACGTGAAATTATACAAAGGTACATTGTGCTCTCATGTAACAGACATCAAGATTTACATGGAGCCAAATATCTGTCTCCAGTTCATTTACTGCTTGTTTATACAGACATACTAATGCAACATAGGACACTAAGTATTTGCCTTAATTTATGAAGTTGGGTGTTAATTAATCACCTGGAGGGAGGGTTCTCCTCACAACCATCCATACCATGATACCTTGCATTATACAACCATCAATCCAAAACTCATGGACCAGGCAAGGAGGGCATTAATCAGAGAGGCAACAAAGAGCCCAAAGATAACCCTGAAGGAGCTGCAAAGCTCCACAGCGGAGATTGGAGTATCTGTCCATAGGACCACTTTAAACCGTACACTCCACACAGCTGTGCTTTACGGAAGTGTGGCCAGAAAAAAGACATTGCTTTAAGAAAGAAATAAGCAAAAAGGCATGTGGGAGACTCCCCAAACATATGGAAGAAGGTACTCTGGTCAGATGAGACTAAAATTAAGCTTTTGGCTATCAAGGAAAAAGCTATGTCACCTCTCATCACCCCGAGAACACCATCCCCACAGTGAATCATGGTGGTGGCAGCATCATGCTGTGGAGATGTTTTTCATCGGCAGGGACTGGGAAACTGGTCAGAATTGAAGGAATGATGGATGGTGCTAAATACAGGGAAATTCTTGAGGGTTCACCTTCCAGCAGGACAATGACCCTAAGCATACACTCGAGTGGTTTAAGGGGAAACATTTAAATGTCTTGGAATGGCCTAGTCAAAGCCCAGACCTCAATCCAATTGAGAATACTTTCGCAAGCTACTGTAAAGGTGTGATTAACATAATGTTGTAATTCTACGACAGACCAAATACTAAACTTTTGACTACTTTAATACACTATAAGTTAATTGGTCAGAATACTTATGACTTCTTCAAATAGGGGGACTGGATACATAAAGTGCTTTCATTTCTAAACGGTGAAACAGATATGTATGAAAATACCCTCAAATAAAAGGTGACATTATATACTGTCACCTCATATGAAACATTTGATCTCAAATCCAAAATGCTGGAGTATAGAGCCAAATTTCAAATGTTAGCTTTACTGTCAAAATAGATATGGTGTGGACTGTATACTCAATACAATCTAAATCTGATACCTCACTGTCTGTCTTTTGACTGATAGTGCTTTTTAAACTGCTCTGGTCAGTCTACTGAAATATTTGTACTTTATATTTTTCTCTCTACAAGCAATACTTTGATAATTAGTAATTTCTAATAAGGATACATTCATTTAAAATATGGCAGGTTTCAGGACACTGATGTATCTGAAAAATTTAAAAGGTGACATTATCATCATTATCTTCACATTATCTTCACTGTCAAAATAGATATGGTGTGGGATTTATATCCATAAGTGTAAAATGTCTTAATTCTCAGCACTTATACGACCAATTTTCTACTCTGAGACACTTTGTGGATATGGGCCCAGATCTCAAAATATTGTTATAAAAAAACGTAGAATGTTTGCTTTACATAATGTAATAATTTAATATTACTAATGTAAGCCACTGTAAAGACTGGGTTTAGTTTATTGTGTGGCACTGCTCATGTCCTCGTTCTGGAACTGTCCGCGTCCCCGTACAGAACTGTCCGCGTCCACGTACGGTGTGGTGCCAAGCATATTGTCCAGTTACGCGCAGAGTGGCTGAGGTGATGTTGGGGAATAACGACGGAGTTCGTTACAGTGTTGAGACACCGAAGTTTATTGTTCAATTTGCTTTTTGCTTTACGGTCAGGGACAGTGTGAGTGTAGCCAGAATCTTTTCACTCGCTATCCTTGTTTCATCTTGTGGTTAACCGGATTCGTCATCATCCTCGAGACGAGGGACAGACGAACGACCTGCTAGCTAGCCAAGCTAGTCGGTACAGCTAGCTAAGCTAGCTACTCTACCAGCAGCATCCTAGTTATCCTAGCTACCACTACATCATCACCGGCTGCCTGCATTTCTTGTGGACCGATGGAGCTCCCTGGTTATTTCTTCCACCTGTTAAATACCGTGGAGGGCTTCTCCCTCTCTCGTTGACGGATGCTGGCCTACGCTCCCTCTGTCCGGTTCTCCTCTTTTCACTAGATGGACGGTAACTTTAGTGTTTAACCCCTCTGTGTCCAAGGGCCAAACTTTTTAATATAATTTTTTTAACGCTTTTTTTCTGAGAAAAACTAGTTCATTGCATCCGCCATGGAGCCCAGTTTCATAATATGACCTTGTCCCTAGTTATGAAGTAATCGCGAAAAAACAGGCCTTATGTTTGGGCATTTTTCACCCTACCAGCTCCTATTAGTTCTATTGAGCTCCGTGACACCGACTCGCCTTCAGAACGTTCTATTCCCAGCCCATTGTTCTGCGTCACAATGCCAGCTTCACTATTGTTATCAATGAGACCTGCCTGCGTTAACCCTGTAGGTTTACCTCAGGTAACTGATTAGTAACAAGGTTACAGCTACTTGGTGAGCGTTAACCCTGTAGGTTTACCTCAGGTAACTAATTATTAACAAGGTTACGGCTACTTGGTGAGCGTTAACCCTGTAGGTTTACCTCAGGTAACTTATTATTAATAAGGTTACGGCTACTTGGTGAGCGTTAACCCTGTAGGTTTACCTCAGGTAACTTAATATTAACAAGGTTACTGCTACTTGGTGAGCGCGCACACTGTTCACCTGAGTATATGTTGTGGTCACCAATAGTGAGGTGAGACAGTTTAAGAGGCGATGGCTGGCGGATAGCCATCAAACATTATACATTATCTGGTCATGGTTAACCATATTTGTTTTAAGAAAGAAGTGTACAATCTAAACAAAACACATGTCCCTGTCCTCTTTTCAAGATGTGGCCGATTTCAACAGCCAGAATACATTTCTTAATTAAGAATAACAATTTATTTGACGACTTGTTGTTTCTAAATGACTGCTGGGTAATTTGATATGCATCGAAATCTTCGTTCATAGGCATCAAATTGAGCGAATGCTGCGCAGGTTCACTGAGTTGCAAACCAAATGGGTATAATGGGGTGATTGTTGTCTAATCGGGTGGTCTAGCTAATGGATTTGTAGATCTGACGCAGTTGCTACCTCAGATTATGAGCCTAGCAGGTGTCGTGAGTGAGTTATGTAGTACCCACATACGGCCACAAGGAGGAGCAAGAGTGCCATAAACCCATACTGTTTTTTGCCATAAAAACACTAAACCTAACAATCAATCAAATGTATTTATAAAGCACTCACTGTTCACCTGGATACACGTTGTGGTCATTATTGTCGGCAAGGAATATGGGACCAAATACTCAACTTTTGACTACTTTAAAACACAATAAGTGAATTGGTCAGAATACTTATGACTTCTTCAAATAGGGGGACTAGATACATAAAGTGCATTTATTTTTCTAAATGGTGAAACAGACACGTATAAAAATACCCTCAAATAAAAGGTGACATTATATACTGTCACCTCATATGAAACATTTGTTTTAAAATCCAAAATGCTGGATTATAGAGCCACATTTCAAATGTTAGTTTGACTGTGAAAATAGATATGGTGTGGACTGTATACTCAATACAATCTAAATCTGATACCTCACTGTCTGTCTTTTGACTGATACTGCTTTTTAAACTGGTCTGGTCAGTCTACTCAAATATTTGTACTTTATATTTTTCTATCTACAAGCAGTACTTAGATCATTTATTATTGTTAATAATGATATATTAATTTATGAATAGATATGGCAGGTTTCAGGACACTGATATATCTGAAAATGTTGAAAAAATATATTGCCGCTATTTTCACCACCAAAGAATATCAGTGTGATTTTAATATGATTTGACTCTTTGCAGGCTGTCAGGCTGTCTAGTCACAGAGGAAGGCTGTGATTCTCTGGTCTCAGCTCTGAAGTCAAACCCCTCACACCTGAGAGAGCTGGATCTGAGTAACAATGACCTGAAAGATTCAGGAGTGAAGCTGCTCTCTGCTGGACTGGGGAATCCCCACTGTAAACTGGAGACACTGAGGTCAGTATTCCTGTAGTTAGTCAACAAGTGATAACTGTTCACCAGATCCACATGTGTTTACCAGGCACACATAGTCCACACCATATGTGTTTGGACAGTGAAGCTTACAGTTTTACATTTGGTGCTATGCTCCAGCAATTTGGATTTGGGATAAAATGTTTCATATTAGGCAACAGTACAGAATGTCACCTTTTATTTAAAGGTATTAATTCATATCTGTTTTACCGTTTAGAAATGAAAGCACTTTATGTGTGTAATTCTCCCCAATGAAAAAGTCATAATAATTTGGACAAATTAATTTAGTCAAATGTTTATTATTTGGTCCCATATTCCTTACCCACAGTGATTACATCAATCTTGTTATTCTACAAACTTGTTGAATACATTTGCAGTTTGTTTTGGTTGTGTTTTGGATTATGTTTTTCCCAATAGAAACTGAATGGTGAATAATGTCCTGTCATTTTGGAGTCACTTCACTTGTATTGTCAGTAAGAATAGAAGATGTTTCTGAACACTTCTACATTCATGTGGATGCTACCGTGATTATGAATAATCATGAATGAATCGTGAATGATGATGAATGAGAAAGTTACAGAGGAACAAGGATCATACCCCCTCTGTTATTGGTAATGGTGAGAGGTTAGCATGTTTTGTTGTAGCCTCTGTAACTTTCTCATTCATTATTATTCATGATTCATTCATGATTTGTCTTAATCATGGGATCATCAGGATTAATTTAGTAGTGTTTAGAAACATGTTATCTACTCACTTAGACAGAAAATTACTCACGTCATCATCCACCATTCAGTTTCTATCGGGCAAAACATAACCCAAAACACAACCAAAACAAACTGCAAATGCAACCAATGAGTTTGAGACCAAATACTCAACTTTTGACTACTTTAATACACTATAAGTGAATTGGTCAGTATACTTATGACTTCTTGAAATAGGGGGACTAGACACGTAAAGTGCTTTTATTTTTTTTAAAGGTGAAAGAGACTTGTATAAAAATAGCTTAAAATAAAAGGTGACATTATATACTGTCACCTCATACGAAACATTTGATCTCAAATCCAAAATGCTGGAGTACAGAGCCACATTTAAAATGTTAGCTTCACTGTCAAACTAGATATGGTGTGGACTGTATACGCAATACAATCTAAATCTGATACCTCACTGTCTGTCTTTTGACTGATACTGCTTTTAAACTGCTCTGGTCAGTCTACTCAAATATTTGTACTATATATTTTTATATCTACAAGCAATACTTTGATAATTTGTCATTTCTAATAATGATACATTAATTTATGAATATATATGGCAGGTTTAAGGACAGTGATATATCTGAATATGTTGAAAAAATATACTGCCACTATTTTCACCACCAAAGAATAGCAGTGTGGTTTTAATATGATTTGACTCTTTGCAGGCTGTCAGGCTGTCTAGTCACAGAGGAAGGCTGTGCTTCTCTGGTCTCAGCTCTGAAGTCAAACCCCTCACACCTGAGAGCTGGACCTGAGCTACAATCACCCAGGAGACTCAGGAGTCAGACTGCTCTCTGCTGGACTGGAGGATCCACACTGCAGACTGGAGAAACTCAAGTATGTAGAGGGTTTATGTCAATGTTCATATCAGACATGTTGGAGTTATCAGGCTAGTTAAGACAAACATTCTTACCACCACATGGACTAAGTTATATAAAGACTGTGTGTGTGTGAGTGTGTGTGTTGTGTGTGTGTGTGTGTGTGTGTGTGTGTCCAGTGTGTTTCCTGTGTGTCCGGTGTGTGTGTGTCTGTGTGTGTGTGTGTGTGTGTGTGTCCGGTGTGTGTGTGTGTGTGTGTGTCTATGTGTATGTGTCCAGTGTGTGTGTGTGTGTGTTTGTTCAGTGTGTGTGTGTGTGTGTGTGTGTGTGTGCACGTGTATCAGTACACACACTGGACACACATACACACTGGACTCACACACACACACACACTGGACACACACACACACACACACACTGTAAACACACACACTGGACACACACACACACACACTAGACATACACACACACACACTAGACATACACACACAGAGACTGGACACACACACACACTGGACAAACACACACACAAAAACACACTGGATACACACACACACACACACACACTGTAAACACACACACACTAGACACATACACACAAAGGACACAAACACACAGACACACACACACACTGGACACACAAACACAAACACTGGACACACACATACACTGGACAGACACACAAACACAAGACACACACACATACACTAGACACACACACACACACAAACACACACAGACACTAGACATACACACACACACAGGACACACACACACTGGACAAACACACTGAACACACACACACACACACACACTGGACACACACACATACTGGACACACAAACACACACACTTGACATACACACACACACACTGGACAGACACCGGACACACACACACACACACACACACACACACACACACTGGCCCCACACACACACACAAAAAGGAAACACACACTAGAAACACACACACTGGACAAACACACACATTGGACACACACTGGACACACAAAAAGGAAACACACACACACACACACTGGACACACACACACACACGGACAAAGTTATATGCTGACTGTGTGTGTGTGTGTGTGTGTGTGTGTGTGTGTGTGTGTGTGTGTGTGTGTGTGTGTGAGAGTGTGTGTGTGTGTGTGTGTGTGTGTGTGTGTGTGTGTGTGTGAGTTCAGGTGTATACCTCAATGACTGTCTGTTCTTCTGCTTACCGCTACAGTGTGGAACATGGTGGAGAGAACACAATGAAACCTGGACTTAGAAAATGTGAGTGTTGACTGCTGTGAAGAATATGACTAAGAATAAGTCTTAATTCAAGTGAAGTCAAAGTCAAAGACCACCATCATTACTTACTTGGTCATATTAAATATCAGCTGTAGTTCTACAGAAGCACAAATCAGGGACACCAAAGTTTACAAAGAGTTGCTTTGACAATGTGTGTGTGTCTGTGTCTGTGTGTGTGTGTGTGTGGCGTGTTCGTGTTACATTAGAAATGTGTGTGTGTGTGTGTGTGTGTCCAGTGTGTGTGTGTGTGTGTCCAGTCTGTTTGTGTGTGTTCAGGGTGTGTTTCCAGTGTGTGTCCAATGTGTGTGTTTGTCCAGTGTGTGTGTTTCTAGTGTGTGTTTCCTTTTTGTGTGTGTGTGTGGGGCCAGTGTGTGTGTGTGTGTGTGTGTGTGTGTGTGTTCAGGGTGTGTGTTCAGGATGTGTGTGTGTGTGTGTGTAATTAATGGAAATAAGTGTGTTTTATATTACCATACAGTATAACATTTGATCATTCAACAAGTCTCAAGTTACCTTAACTTCTCCTTTTGATACCTAGAAACATCTACATTAAATGAATTAGTGAAAAGTGAGTTAACATTCTAATGTGAATGATGATGATTTCTAATATTGTGTCTGGTTTCATCCATCAGATGTCTGTGATCTCACACTGGACCTAAACACAGTAAACAGATTCCTCTCTCTGTCTGAGGAGAACAGAAAGGTGACATGGAGGAGAGAGGAGCAGCCGTATCCTGATCACCCAGAGAGATTTGAGGTCTATGGACAGGTGCTATGTAGAGAGGGTCTGACTGGGCGCTGTTACTGGGAGGTAGAGTGGAGTGGGAGAGGGGCTGTTATAGGAGTGGCATATAAAGGAATCAGCAGGAGAGGAAGGGGTTATAACTGTAGGATTGGATACAATGACAAGTCCTGGAGTCTGTTCTGTTCTGGCAACAGTTACTCTGCCAGGCACAATACTAAGTCCACTACCATAGACGTCCCCTCCTCCAGATCCCACAGAGTAGGAGTGTATCTGGACTGGCCAGCCGGCACTCTGTCCTTCTACAGAGTCTCCTCTGACACACTGACCCACCTGAACACATTCCACTCCACATTCACTGAGCCCCTCTATCCAGGGTTTGGGGTTCATGTTTTTGACTTCTCTGGTGACCTTTGGGGTTTAGGGTCCTCGGTGTCCCTGTGTCAAACATAACACACTGGACACACACACACACACACACTGGACACACACACACACACACACACACACCGGACACACACACTGGACACACACACACACTAGACACACACACACACACTGGACACACACACACACACTGGATACAAACAATGGATACACACACACAAACACACACACACACACACACACACACACACTGGACAAACACACAAACTGGACGCACACACACTGGACACACTCACACTGGACACACACACACACACGCAGGACAAACACACACACACACACACCGGACACACACACACATACACTGGACACACACACAAACACACTTGGGACACACATACACACACTAGACACACACACACACTGAACACATACACACACACACACACTGGACACACACACACACTGGACACACACACACACTGGACACACACACACTGGACATACACACACACACTGGACACACACACACACACTGGACACGCACACACACACACTGGATACACACACACACTGGACACACACACACACAAATACACTTGATACACACACACACACTGGACACACACACACACACTGGACACACACACTGGACACACACACTCACACACACTGGACACACACACACACACTGGACACATACACACACTGGACACACACACACACACACTGGACATACACACACCTGACACACACACACACAGGACACACACACACACTGGACACACACACATACACACTTACATACACACACACACTCACACACACTGGACACACACACACTGGACACAAACACACACACACACTGGACGCACACACTGGACACACACACATACGCTGGACACACACACACTGGACACACACACACACTCACACTGGACCCACACACATACACACTGGACACACACACATACACACTGGACACACACACCTGACACACACACACACACATACATACACATTGGACACACACACACTGAACACACACACACACACACACACTGGACACACACACACTGGACACATTTCCATGTGTTGGATTTTGATGAAAGGAAATCCCATATAGCCTACTGGACAGGACTTTGCTATGGCATCTTCTGTTTGGGTGTCTCAGGTCAGGTCTGAGCCATGATCAGAATGTGTCTCTGTGTCTATTTCCAGCCCTGCCATTTCTACCTGTCCTGATCTAGTGTTTCACCCCTGACCTCCTCACACCGTCTCACTGTCCATGTCTGCTTTTAGCTCCCACCTCTACTTCACTGTGTTATAATGGACCTTATGCTTGTTATGTCACCTCTGTAATCAATTATCAAACATACTGACCTTTCTGACCCTATCCTATGGCTCTACTTTCTACAACTGAACATTTAAATTCCTCTATGAGTTTTGTTTAGTGTCCATTTACTTATCTATGTATTTGTTGTATATTGGGGTTGCGCTGCAGAGCATCATGGGGGTTTGTATGTGTTGAGATGATCACGTTCCAGATAAATGGTTGAACTGATTCCTGTCTCCTGTCTCATCATTATTGAATTGTTATACAGACGTGGTTATGAAACCCACGAGACATAACAACAGATTGGTGATGAGTAAGTCTGAATCTACAGGAACTATTCTGTCTGGAAGAAGTGGGTTTTTACAACTGTTTAAAACTGTTATTTTCTGTGGTACTGTCTAGGCTGATGTTAGCACAGTGTATTGATAGCAGAGGCAAGTGCATAGTCGAGCTAGCTAAGAAAGAGAGTTAACATCGTCATGGACGGCAGAAAAGGACTGGAGACGGACGTCGGAGCGGAAAAACAAAATGATTAAAATGGAGGAATATACAGTGATTAAAGGAAAGTACATTTATTCAACTGTGAAGATGATCTTTGGAATAAAAAATTGCTAAATGAGCGAATTTAGTAGGAAACGTCAGTGAGTGAAGTGAATGAAGATCACGTGACTGAGGAAAATATTGCTTTGGTTGAGGACAATATTGAAGTGAGTGACAATCAGGAGCTTATTGAGAAATGAACAATTATTGGAATTGTTGGAAACATTGGACAGTTTGATGAAAGTATTGAACAGTGGAGCTCATATACAGAACAGTTTGAATATTTTGTTCTTGTAAATGACATGGATGAGGACAACATTGTGCCTCCATGTTTTAGTGTAATGGGGCCAAAGACATTTAATTTACTAGGCAGCCTGCTACAGCCAGTCAGAACAGGTAATAAGACGTATGGGGATATTGTGGAGATACTTAAAGGACATTTTTCACCAGAACCACTAGTTAATGCTGAAAGGTTCAGGTTCCACAGGAGACATCAGGAAGAGGGAGAATCAGTAACAATGTTTGCTGCTGCATTAAAGAAACTACCAGAACACTGAGTTTAATGCTGTTCTAAATGACATCATTAGAGACAGACTAGTATGTGGGCTACGGAGTGAAGCTACACAAAAGAGACTGTTGACTGAAAGTCATCTGACCTTGGCAAAGGACATTGGAATCAGTGTGTCCATGGAACTAGCTGCTAAAGAGGCTCACCAGTTGAGTTCATCAGGAACTTAGTGGGTTCATCTAACAATCCTAATCATCAGCTGATACATTTTAATCTCATACACAGGGTAAACCTTCCACCTAGAAAACATCATTTAATGAACATATTAACCTCTCTTCTGTGTGATCAATGTAATCAATGTAAGGTTCTGTATTTATTTTTCTCAGTTCACCTTTTACAGAGTACAGTCAACAGGCCAGAGGAGAGTACCCCCTTTTACAGAGTACAGTCAACAGGCCAGAGGAGAGTACCCCCTTTTACAGAGTACAGTCTGGACATCTGGTCGAGTGCATCCACACCAAGCTTTAACATAAAATAAAATAGAATAGAAAAGGTTATAATTATAAATAATGATAATACTAATAGTAATAATATGAATGTAATATAATAAAAGGGGATTCTATTTGGTGTTTGGCAGATGGGAAGGCTATCTGTATATGGTAGAGATACTGTATATACCTTTGTGTGATTGTAGTCTGTCACTGTCTCCGGTTTCTTCTTCTGGTCACTGCCGGTGGCAACAGTGGGGTGCATGGTGCTGAGGAAGCTAACACTTATTTATTTAACATCTGTACAACGTGAGTGTTGCTTTACCACTCTCCATCTGTTTCATCTCAGCCGTCTCCCCATCCTGATAATCAAGTGGTTTATTGGTATCTTCCACTAGATGGCAGTAAACACCTGCTGTAGCTAAACTTTACAACAGTATGTGTTCGGTTTCTTGGTCCTGGTGACTCCTGGGCCCTTATTCATACATGCAGTTTCCCAGAGTTGGAGTGCTGATCTAGGATCAGGTCCCCCCTGTCCATTTAATCTGTTTCATTATGATCCCAGTGTGTGTGCCCCCAGGTCACTACATCCTGTCCATCAATATCTAATCAACAAAGGTAGAAATTCTCAGTCATCTATCTTATTTTACATTTACATTTTAGTCATTTAGCAGACGCTCTTATCCAGAGCGACTTACATATTTTTTTTTTTATACTGGCCCCCTGTGGGAATCGAACCCACAACCCTGGCGTTGCAAACGCCATGCTCTATCAACTGAGCTACATCCCTGCCGGCCATTCCCTCCCCTACCCTGGACGACGCTGGGCCAATTGTGCGCCGCCCATGAGTCTCCCGGACGCGGCCGGCTGCGACAGAGCCTGGATTCGAACCAGGATCTCTAGTGACACAGTTAGATATCAAACCTCTCAAACCTCTATAAACTCAGTCTGAGTAAAAGATAAACAGATAATTAACTACTATATATTCATGCTAATAATCTATGTAGTCAAAACCTTATTCTTCATATATAAGGAAAAAATCCCACATAGACATCATCCTCCCTTTTAAAATAACCCCTTTTATATACTTCATTTTCAAATATACCCATTTCTTATTCACGCTACCAAGAAAACATACATCAACGAAATTGTGACCATCCTGACATCATCCCCACAAATACAAAGATCCATGACCCTTTGTAAATTACATGGATTTTATCATCTGAACACGTGAATATAAAAATAACAAAAACATCCATCTTCGTCATCCACGCGCAGTCAGAGGAACCCCAAGTTTCTCCCTGGTCACAAGGGGCTCTATCTGATCCACTAAGATAGTCATCTGTCCACATCTTCGATCCTGTAACCCTTAAATCCATGGTATACAATTCCACCTTAACATTCCCATTCCTCAATCAACATTATTAATGGACTCTAAACTGCAATATGATGATGTAGAATAATAATAATTAGTCCTCTCCCTCCTTGGATGACCATTAACTGATACATCTATAATTAGTCCTCTCCTCCTTGGATTACCATTAACTGATACATCTATAATTAGTCCTCTCCCTCCTTGGATTACCATTAACTGATACATCTATAATTAGTCCTCTCCCTCCTTGTATTAACATTAACTGATACATCTATAACTGTAATCACAGGCATGTTATTAATCTGGCGTACAGATCTTAAAATCAATCCCCGAAAAATGTGAAAACAACACCCCATAACTATGGCAGTAATGATTACTATGGCCATTAGAGGACCAAGAATACTTGCCATCCATGTTCCTATGGAATTACCACTAAAAAACCTTTAAAAAACTCCAACAACATTCAAATTACCATATCCTCCTAATCTTAATATAATAGCCTCCAATTCTATGTGATTATCAATTACACATTCTAATGATTAACATCTCCGACCCAATTGCTTAACAACCCATGATTGTTAAAATATACAATGTTAAACTCCGCCTTTGTCCTCCTAATATACCTGATATAACATACACATTATAACACTCTATTATCACTCCCTGTTACATCATCACATCCCTAGACTATTCCTGCTTTAATAATTCAACCAAATTCACATCATATGAAAATATCATAACCCCATGATAGGAACCAATTAATTACTTTCCTATCAACATAGATATTTACCACTCTAAACATCCATATCAATATCACCCCATACTTCAAATCTATATCGTTACTAATATGTTAATACTTTAACCCAATTAATCAACATATTCATGATTTCAATCACAATCCTCACCTTAACTTCCATGTTTCAAACAGTATGAGTCAACAATGTCTATTCAATAAATCATATAAATGTATCCTAAGACATGACCTTAATGTATCACTGTTTAAACCCCTAATATCTATAGAAAACATTTCTATCCTTATACATACTAATAATTCACTTAAATCACTCATTAATCTTATAAATTATAACCAACCAAATTACTGAACTCAACCAAATTTAAAATGACAATTCTTATTCACTTTATCCTTATCACTGAAAATGAAAAAACTCTCAACTTAATCACCCTTTACAACTTTCAGAATGTATACTTATATTAACATACATTATAAACATTCATAATTCAATTATGACTTTCCTCATCCTGAAAATAAATACAGATCATTATCTCAATGCATTCTCAATACTATCACTTTAGCAGTGTATATACCTACTATCATCTCCAGATCGCCAGTTTCCTCGTAGCCATCTGTAGCATCGGGTTGACATGATACCTGTTCAATCTCCCCTCTATCCATACCTCCGTTGGTGTAGACGGTGTGATGATGCATGAACCTTCTTCCTTCACTAGTTCTATGATCATGCAGAGTCCTTCTCCATTTATCACCATCTCTCTGTTGTTGTGTCCTTCTGTCATCGTACCAATAGTCTCTGCTGCAAAAACACACAGACAAAACAAAACAATGCTCCGCCGAAGCAGTGCCACCTTCCTCCTTTGCGTTAGAAAAGTCCTACAATGGTCCATATAGATCTAGGAATCTCTCTCTCTTACTTGGCCCTCCATCAAGGTAGCCATCAACCCCTATTACTAACCTTCCCACTTGGGTGTTGTCCATCAATGACTTCCTTAATCCTTTACCACCACATCGTCTCCAAGTCGCAGAAAATGTCCAGATTCTCCTGGTAGGTCTGGCAGAGAAGCCTTCACCTTTTCTAAAGAAAGTCTGCATAACATTGTTAGTTGAGACACAGCATGCTACTTCATCCTGTCTTCTTATCAGTCCTGATAAGCCTTTTAGATTAGGAAGTACACATTCTCAGTTTGTTACCTGTATAAAAGACACCTGTCCACAGAAGCTGAACATCCACTAGGTGGAGCCAGTGGTCCACTCTTGATTAGACACTTCACATAAAATAGAAATTTGTTTGGCAAAAACAGTAGGATAAATACATATGTAGGTAGATATATATATATATATATATATATATATATATATATATATATATATATAATATTATACTAACATTCTAGATACACACACACACACACACACATAATCAATTGACTAGTAGTTTTTCTATAACTGTGATGTAACGGTACATCCACTAGGTAGAGCCAGTGGTCCACTCTTGGGTAGAGACTTTGTTTGGCATGCATTTTCATGGGTTCTGAGACACCTTGAGACATGTCACATAAAATTGACGTTTGTTTGGTATAAACAGTAGGATATATACATATGTAGGTAGAGTCCATTCTCGTTTAAAAAAATCAATAACACAACTTCTCATTCATTATATACTATATCATTTTATACAATACATTATTAAAAACATTCATTTATAATATACAACATAATAATATATATATATATATATATATATATATATATATATATATATATATATATATATATGCATAGTTAGATATAGAAGCCTTCATCATATTGAAAATTAACTCACCTTCAAAATGCTCCATGAGGAATAAATGATTCAAGGAGCATTTTTTAAGATGTATGTCTTCAGGCCTTCTGGTCCTCTGGGTCTTTTTTCTTGGTTGACTGAGACATCCCACGGACGCTCTTTTATGGGGTCAAATGGATCTGTTTAGGTCAGCAGTAAAACGGGACATCTTTAAGAATAAAATTACCTTTTTAGTTTTTCATTGACTGAGACATCCACTGGACATTCCATCCTCGGACGCCTCCCCGGACATTCCCGGACGCCCCCGAGAGCTATTTTTAAAAGGTTAAAGGTTAAACAGGTTTAAAAAGTAGTTTCAAAGACACTTGGGGGACCCCATGTGTACATATAGTTCCCCTTGTGTTAAGGGACCCCCTAGATGAGCAAACTGTTGACCATTAAAATATGGATAGCTGAGAACTCTTTCTAAAAGGGTAAACAGGTTTACAAAACAGTTGTTTTAAATAAACACCACACACGCTCACACACACACACACAACCCAAAGAACCAGTGGCTCTTGCGTATAGAGAGAGAGAGAGAGAGAGAGAGAGAGAGAGAGAGAGAGAGAGAGAGAGAGAGAGAGAGAGAGAGAGAGAGAGAGAGAGAGAGAGAGAGAGAGAGAGAGAGAGAGAGAGAGAGAGACGCTGTAATTCATTGAAGGTAAATACAATTTTCTTTCAAACCTTTTATTTTCTTCTAAAATGTTACTACAGAAATGGAAGCATTTATATACAAGTGATTAAAGTTCACTATACAATATTGAATATTAAACTATGACACTAATGTTTACTACTAAACCTTTATATGGATCATAAACTGTATTATTACACAATACTGCACCGTACTAAACAATACATGTTTAAATGTATAATTATTATAATAAAAAAAATTCTCAGAAAAAAGTAGAATCAGCATTGTTCTCCTTTTCAGGGGCCTTTTGTAACCCGACACCCCCATCAGTCTCCAAATCCCCGTCTTCAAGCTGTGAGGGACTCAAACGTTGCCTCTTCCACCAGGCTCTCCATGGCCTTCAAGGTTTCACATGTTTTCTTTTCGATGATAGATCAACCTTCTTGCCGATAAGCCCAAGTTTTGTCTTGAGGACAGAAGGGACCATCTTCGTAAATGTTCACGATGGTGGAAAAACTGTTGTACTTGTTTCATCATATCAAGCACCTTAAACCAATCTCGCCACTTGAAGCTAAAGACAGGCAACAAAATAGTTGACCTCTGTGCAAGCGTTTGAAAATACATACAAACTAACAGATTGGGTGGCATTTGCGCTATTGAATTTAGAACAACCTAAAATTGTCACTTTGGAGTCTGGACTCTACGCTACTGAAGAGATTCATATGACTTTCAAATCATCTGGCCCACAGACTTCCTCTTCCAGTGCATACCCAGGCAGGGATGTTCCATTCAGGGCCTGTTAGATCTGACATAGAGCAAGTCTTATCTTAAGCCATTCCCTCATGCGAAACGCAGGAGAAAAACTCCGGTTTTTGCCTGAAAAAGGTTGTTGAGACAGCTGTGTGTGAAAATCTTCACTGTTGAATCGTCCGGTTGGCCTCCACTCATATCAATCCCACCATTAAAACAATCAGGTGCATCACAAAGAATGGCATCGATGGTTTTGTCCTTGTGGCCCAGACATGAAGGACACAACACACCTCGAATTGGTCTAAATCAAATCAAATTTTATTGGTCACATGCGCCGAATACAACAGGTGCAGACATTACAGTGAAATGCTTACTTACAGCCCTTAACCAACAGTGCATTTATTTTAAACAAAAAAAGTTAGAATAAAACAACAACAAAAAAGTGTTGAGAAAAAAGAGCAGAAGTAAAATAAAGTGACAGTAGGGAGGCTATATACAGTAAAATAAAGTGACAGTAGGGAGGCTATATATACAGGGGGGTACCGTTGCAGAGTCAATGTGCGGGGCACCGAGCTAGTTGAGGTAGTTGAGGTAATATGTACATGTGGGTAGAGTTAAAGTGACTATGCATAAATACTTAACAGAGTAGCAGCAGCGTAAAAAGGATGGGGTGGGGGGCAGTGCAAATAGTCCGGGTAGCCATGATTAGCTGTTCAGGAGTCTTATGGCTTGGGGGTTGAAGCTGTTGAGAAGTCTTTTGGACCTAGACTTGGCACTCCGGTACCGCTTGCCGTGCGGTAGCAGAGAGAACAGTCTATGACTAGGGTGGCTGGAGTCTTTGACAATTTTGAGGGCCTTCCTCTGACACCGCCTGGTATAGAGGTCCTGGATGGCAGGGAGCTTTGCCCCAGTGATGTACTGGGCCGTACGCACTACCCTCTGTAGTGCCTTGCAGTCAGAGGCCAAGCAGTTGCCATACCAGGCGGTGATGCAACCAGTCAGGATGCTCTCGATGGTGCAGCTGTAGAATTTTTTGAGGATCTGAGGACCCATGCCAAATCTTTTTAGTCTCCTGAGGGGGAATAGGCTTTGTCGTGCCCTCTTCACGACTGTCTTGGTGTGTTTGGACCATGATAGTTTGTTGGTGATGTGGACACCAAGGAACTTGAAGCTCTCAACCTGTTCCACTACAGCCCCGTCGATGAGAATGGGGGCGTGCTCAGTCCTCTTTTTTTTCCTGTAGTCCACAATCATCTCCTTTGTCTTGGTCACGTTGAGGGAGAGGTTGTTGTCCTGGCACCACACGGCCAGATCTCTGACCTCCTCCCTATAGGCTGTCTCATCGTTGTCGGTGATCAGGCCTACCACTGTTGTGTCGTCGGCAAACTTAATGATGGTGTTGGAGACGTGTTTTCTGGAGTTTTCTGTGGTTCATCTCTCTTGAGGTTTCTTGTCGCTCGTAGTGTTCACAGGACAAGTCTAACACTTACTTATACTCAGGCAGACCTACCCAGAAATTACTTTTTCATTCTACAAGGGGTCACAAACTCACTACACAGCAGCTCCATAAGTTCACTACAAAAATTCCCAACTGTTTCAAATTTTTCAAACAGTTCAAACTTTAAGTTCAACTAGGTCAGGACACGACACATCAATCACCAGGCCATTACTTTTTATTTCAAACATGTTGTAGAGGGTTCTTTGCACAGTGCTGATATTCTCTTATTCTTAAACAAACTTTAAACTTTAGAAAATGACACAGACAATGGCTTCTGAGTATATGTAAAATATCCTTAGTTATGCAATTGCAGGCAGAAGTTAATACAGAGTCAACAGGATTTGTATAGCTCTTCATAAGTTCTGCAAATTGTCCAAAACAATCTCTGCTTTTCATCCAAGCACGCCCCTCCCTGGCAGATCAGGAGCCACCATGTTTTCTTCTTGTGGCTGTGTGGAAGCAACGAGAAATTGAAACAATCCAGGTCTGTCTGTTCCTCCAGTTGATCTCTATCCCATGTCCTTGACTACACGCCCAGACCAGCTGCAGGGAGCTGGAGGGAACCATCCTTACCAAAAGCACAGCATTGGTAGTTAAGAAATGTCTTTACTATTGTTAAGCATATTCATTGTTAACTATTAATATTTAACAAATCAGGTAAATATGTGCTCTTTCTCTCCCAGCATAATAGATCATATATTCCTCATCAATGTGCTTTACTTCAAAGAAACAGCTGCACTATCAAGTTACATAAGCACACCCTAAATAGTGAAGAGAACATCCGGACAGGATGTCCTTAAAAGGTCATAAACACAGGACACAGGAAAACTCACCAATCACTTTTTGACAGCAACCGTCTACTATATTCTCTCTCACAGGAGTCTGTGAAACAAGACAGTTGGAGATTGAAACATTGTATGTGTATTCCCTTCCCCCAACTGCTCTGTTCACTCAGACAAACAAACCAGACTGCAGTTTCCCATGCAAGAATTGACTTAAAATCCTAAATTAGTTGATATCTTTCAGAAATACATAATCCCCCCCTCATAATTCCATAGGTCTATAGGAGTGTCCCAGGTTTTCATTACAACCATTTCTAGTGCATATTTTATATGGTTTCAATATCTTACTATCAGATTTGATAAATAACAGATTATAACATGAAAAGCTCAGTGTTGATTTTAAATATAAACATTAACAGTCCACAAAAAGGGTGTGTAAAACAGTATGTTGGCTTGGCTGATAAAAAGGGTAGATTGAATTTCTCTTGGCAGTTGTGGCTCCCAGGTCTACAGCCAATCAAGGACTAGCTACCCATCCCCCCACTGCTGCTCTCACCCCCCACCCCCACCCCATCCCCTGACATGCTGGACTCTCAGGTTCTGTTCAATAAAGTGCAGCACAGCACAGTACAGTACAACTTTATTAGTCCATGTTACAGGGAACAAAGGGAATTTGTCTTTCTGAAGGGGTTGGTCACAGATCTGCCAGTTCAGATCCAATCCCACGTTTTGTTGTCTGGCTCAGGACTCAAACCAGTGACCTTTCAGTTACTGGACTAATTCTCTAACTTCCACCTCCTAACACTTCTAGCATGGGCTTCCTAGGCAAAGTTCCTTTTACACTATCCCATGTGTGGAGAAAACATGAGTCTGTCTCATGATCTGGTAATGAGGTAGTCCTGCCTTCAACTTCAAAATCAGTGTCACCCTCAGGTCAAGAGGGCATTACCTCTTGGTCTAATTGTCAAGACACTGGTTTTTCCCATGGGACACCTGGGTACAGATCCCGCCCATGAAATGTGCACACCTCTCCCAAGGCACCATTCCACTGCTTCCACCAATGTAGTGTTTTTTTGCAAACAGCAACGGTGTAATGCCCCTTTCGTCTCAAACCCGGGTCTCCCTGCCCGTAGGCAAACAAATATATTGTAGTCAATTCAGGGGGTAGCCCCAAAAGGGTTTTGAACCTGGGTCCATCAACTGTCAAGCCAACACCTTAGCGTGTTAGGTTCTAAATAAACCTAGTAAAACTCAGGGATGTTTAGTAAAGCTCAAACCAAGTTTATTCACCCATTGGATCATACAGCTGCATAAGACAAAGAACATATTCACACAAGCACTGGTATTGAACCCTTTCTCCTATGCTGAGCCCCTCCTTCCACATCTGAACAGCCAATACACCTCTGTTGCTATCCAGAAGATTAGTGATACATGTTCTTCCTCACTTCATCTAACCTGACCTCTGCCCAAATTGCTCACTCCTCCCCAACTCACGGCTGTCATCTTGACTTGTACCAGACTGTGTCTCTTCTCCTCCAATAGGATCCCTGATGACTAACGATAACATATCCTGACAGAATGGAAACATTATACATTCCCCTCTCTTCCTCAGTGACATTAATAAGTATATTTCATGTTTAGAAGTTCCCATGGGGGGCCAGTATGAAAAATATATATATATATAATAATGTATGCACTCACTAAATGTAAGTCGCTCTGGATAAGAGCGTCTGCTAAATGACTAATTTTTTTTAAATAATTAATACTCAGGGAGAAAAAGGTGTAGATAGGACTGAAGGCTAAAACTGGTTCTCACAAACGAGCTAGGAAAAGTCTTAGTAGAGTCAAAACGAACAATACCTCACAAGGCACAAACAGAAAGAACTGAACTAAATAAAGAGCTGATGAGGCCAGCTGAGTAACTGACACAGGTGGAATCAATGAACAAAAATGAAAGACAGGGCTACGTTCAAGAACACAAAGAAACAGGGCTACGTTCAAGAACACAAAGAAACAGGGCTACGTTCAAGAACACAAAGAAACAGGGCTACGTTCAAGAACACAAAGAAACAGGGCTACGTTCAAGAACACAAAGAAACAGGGCTACGTTCAAGAACACAAGGTGAACTGAGAAAAATAAATACAGAACCTTACATTGATTACATAGATCACACAGAAGAGAGGTTAATATGTTCATTAAACCATGTTTTCTAGGTGGAAGGTTTACCCTGTGTATGAGATTAAAATGTATCAGCTGATGATTAGGATTGTTAGATGAACCCATTAAGTTCCTGATGAACTCAACTGGTGAGCCTCTTTAGCAGCTAGTTCCATGGACACACTGATTCCAATGTCCTTTGCCAAGGTCAGATGACTTTCAGTCAACAGTCTCTTTTGTGTAGCTTCACTCCGTAGCCCACATACTAGTCTGCCTCTAATGATGTCATTTAGAACAGCATTAAACTCAGTGTTCTGGTAGTTTCTTTAATGCAGCAGCAAACATTGTTACTGATTCTCCCTCTTCCTGATGTCTCCTGTGGAACCTGAACCTATCAGCATTAACTAGTGGTTCTGGTGAAAAATGTCCTTTAAGTATCTCCACAATATCCCCATACGTCTTATTACCTGTTCTGACTGGCTGTAGCAAGCTGCCTAGTAAATTAAATGTCTTTGGCCCCATTACACTAAAACATGTAGGCACAATGTTGTCCTCATCCATGTCATTTACAAGAACAAAATATTCAAACCGTTCTGTATATGAGCTCCACTGCTCAATACTTTCATCAAATTGTCCAATGTTTCCAACAATTCCAATCATTTTTCGTTTCTCAATAAGCTCCTGATTGTCACTCACTTCAGTATTGTCCTCAACCACAGCAATATTTTCCTCAGTCACGTGATCTTCATTCACTTCACTCACTGACGTTTCCTCCTAAGTTTGCTCATTTAGCAATTTTTTATTCCAAAGTTCATCTTCACAGTTGAATAAATGTCCTTTCCTTTAATCACTGTATGTTCCTCCCTTTTTAATCATTTTGTTTTCCGCCTCCGACGTCCGTCTCCAGTCATTTTCTGACGTCCATGACGATGTTAACTCTCTTTCTTAGCTAGCTCGACTATGCACTTGCCTCTGCTAGCATATACACTGTGCTAACATTAGCCTAGACTGGACCACAGAAAATAACAGTTTTAAACAGTTGTAAACCCACTTCTTCCAGACAAAATAGTTCCTGTAGATTCAGACTTACTCATCACCAATCTGTTGTTATGTCTCGTGGGTTTCATAACCACGTCTGTATAACAATTCAATAATGATGAGACAGGAGACAGGAATCAGTTCAACCATTTATCTGGAACGTGATCATCTCAACACATACAAACCCCCATGATGCTCTGCAGCACAACCCCAATATACAACAAATACATACATAAGTAAATGGACACTAAACAAAACTCATAGAGGAATTTAAATGAGGTGAAATTAAACATGAGGTGATGGCTGCGGAAGAATGGCACGACAATGGGATCTCATCATAGTATCCAGTGTGTGTGTGTGTGTCCAGTGTGTGTGTGTCCAGTGTGTGTGTGTGTGTGTGTGTGTGTGTGTGTGTGTGTGTGTGTGTGTGTGTGTGTGTGTGTGTGTGTGTGTGTGTGTGTGTGTGTGTGTGTGTGTGTGTGTGTGTGTGTGTGTGTGTGTGTGTGTGTGTGTGTGTGTGTGTGTGTGTGTGTGTGTGTGTGTGTGTGTGTGTGTGTGTGTGTGTGTGTGTGTGTGTGTGTGTGTGTGTGTGTGTGTGTGTGTGTGTGTGTTTGTGTGTGTGTGGTCCTCTGTAGCTCAGCTGGTAGAGCACGCCGCTTGTAACGCCAAGGTAGTGGGTTCGATCCCCGGGACCACCAATACACAAAAAAAAAATTATGCACGCACGACTGTAAGTCACTTTGGATAAAAGCGTCTGATAAATGGCATATTATATTATTATGTGTGTGGTGCATCTGAACCCTTCTCACAGGGCGCAGGATCACGGAAAGAGACAGACAGAGTTACCATGGTTATTATTTACAGGAATAAACTGGCCCAAACTGGTGTGTTACTCTGTGTATTTAAATGTCATATTCACTGTAATCCCAAACAGTTGTACTAGCTCATAAGTAATAAGGCCATAACAGTCAAATGTCGTTATGCAGTTGACCAAACTATAAAGTGTTGAGCTCTGTTGAGATTTATGCCACTTTAATTGAAGAGGGCTCAATATTTTATAGGTAATTTGTGTGGAACGCTCAAAAAGTTTAGGTAGTGTCATGACGTTATCGACGTCATGACGTTCTGGTGGGTGGGTCATCTCTCCCTCAGGAAAGCTGAGTCAGCCATCTTGAATTTGCCTTGATGCTGGGATGTTTGGGCCGCCCGTGTGGATGTGGAACACAGTTTAATTTGTTTTAATTTGTTTGCAATGCGCACTTTTATGCTGCCCGCTTGAAACCACCTCCGTTTTTATCATTAGTCTTATTGCCCTCGTTTTCTTAAGCGCTATCTTATCATCACCTCTGATTTGGTAAGTAACTCTAATGTTGTTTTTGTTGTTTTTTTTAATTGAATTTCGATAGGCTTAAATGTGGAACTGGGAATACATTTGTACAATGTGTACAGTGAATATTTGTTGTAAATAGTTTAAAAATCCAATTAATTGTAACTTTAGAAGTTGTTGAATATGTGACAAATACGTTACGTTACTTCATCTTACAACGGTGTAACGTTATCAGCGGGTTTCCCGGATGAACTACATTTCCCATAATGCATGTTTGCCCGGGACATTGACGGTGGAGGATGGTCCATGAGTTTTCGCTGTTCGCCGGTAATGCAAGTGCGTACTGTGAGTATACTTATTTCAATAAGTGTCTGCCTTACACAGTAAATATTTTACGTTATCGAGCTGTGTGTACGTGTGTGCTAGCGTGAAACGAACAATGCTAAACAACATAATGTGAGTGTGTTATCATGATGCTAACCAGGCCTGTGTTTGTATTTCTTCCTAGGCTCAAGTGTGTGGTTGTGAGATCATCTCGAAATCCTTTTAACAGTTCAGGTAGGATGTATTATGAAATAGTGTTACTAATAATTGGTTTTATTTTATGTGTTTCCACAGTCATTCTTCTGCTATTTCTCTAAATGTTTTTATCTCAACTGGGGGGTCAACAGTTGATCACTTGAACCCTTTATTAATACTTTGTTAAATACAAAGAACAACAACAGAAATAGCAGATCTATAAGCACACAACTTTGATGCTTTGCTTGTTAATAACTAACTTGCTTATCTTTTAACATTTTCATTTTTACTATAATTAGTGTACAATGAATGTTTTTGATAGATTTGGAAACTTTTTATCTATATATTCATTATTATTTTAAAAATGTTTTTGAATATTAACAAATCATCTTTGTGCGCATGTTGTGTACAGATATCGGACTACAAAGAGTGCTACAGAGAGCCAAAGCGTTTCACCATCAGACAGGTGCTAATAGGTGAGTTTTGTAAATTGTGTACTAATAAAAAATAAAAATAAAGATTTTCGCCTTGAGTTATTCACAATGTTTAGATTTTTTTTGCAGCAGAACAGATTTAATCAAATTACTGATGTGTTAACTGGTTGGCATCATTTGTTTTTTTTTCTTTTGTTTTTTAAAATCTACTTTTGAATAGCCAAAAGTGCAAAACAGGGCTGAAATGGTTTAGACTTTAATCGAAAATATTTAAATTGCAGGCTGAAGTTGGCCCAATAGCGTGGAAGTGCAAGTTGTGTTCTGCAACTTCAAATACCCGGGGACAATTATTTTGGCACTATACTGTACTGCATAGCCAATATTCAAGAGTGTCCCCCCTGCCATGTCTCTATGACAGTTGCATTTGTACTTTTCCATCATTCGAAGCGATGAAAGCTCATCTGTCAAGATGTCATAATGATTCATGTAGAGTAGATGCAACTGAAGGAGCATGTGGTTTTTTTACATGTCCTTTGTGTAACTTCAAGCAGCCATTTTCTGAGGAAATTCTATTGGGTCATTTGAGAAGTAATTTACGAAGTCATGAGATGGTAGCATGCCCATTCAATAATTGTAATTACAGAACAAATAGCTACTCAGCGTTTAATGCACACAAAAGTAGAAAACATGGTGGTGATTCAGACTTTGGTGAATGTGTTGTATTGGCAGACAATGATAGTGCCCCAGTTGTAGTTGCAGCAGAAAGTCTTGGGGAACACGCTGAAAGTCACAGTGCAGGGTCTGCGGACACATTTGATCTTGATGAGGTGAACGGTCAGTGTGACACAGACACTTTAAGAGCCCAGTTGAAGCATAACTTGGCATCGTTATTCCTAAAGATGCAATCTATTCTTCATGTATCTGACATGGCATCTCAGGAGATAGTGGAACATGCGTTGTTTCACTACTGCGTCTCTTCATGCACAGAAGACCTCCACTAAACATAAAATCAACATGTTTTATCTGTCTCTCTGTGACTGCCGATAGCTTCACAACGAAGTTGGACTACAAATACAACGTTGCCAATGTCTTTGCAATTGTTACAAACAAGCGAAGGATAAAAAAGACGCTTGAAATGAAAAGCGAGATGACTGCATTAAAAGATAAATGGCCTATTTGGAGCGGGCATGTCGGGGGAGAGCACCGACAGCAGCAGCAGCACTTTCAGAGCAACGCTCTCAAACAGCGCGTCCTAATCCAGTGAAGGGGACACGCTACTTGATGACGGATCAATATGAGGAGACAGAACTGCTACTGCCGGTGTGATGAGAGAACTCTATCCGGTGGAATACAACGATAGGAGGACTTCTTTCAGAGAGCGCTCCGTCAACCAGGCCCCAGTGGGCAGAGCTAGGCATGTTGGACTGGGACACGTTTTAATACCTATAAAAGCCTCTCATTTTACAGTGGGTCCGCCATGTTCTGTGTAGTCTAGTTACGCTAATATATTTGCAGTTAATTTCGTTTTAGACTTAATCAGGTGAAATATGTTTGAGTAGTAAACAGAGAAACAACAAGGAGTCCCAGACAGTTCACAATAGAACATACCAGAGGAGGGCATCGGTTACTAGGAAACCTACATTATTGGGATCATCTGGGCTCGTTGACAAAACAGACCATAAAACGCCTTTACACGCGAAGGTCCGCGGTGGGTCTCTGTAAAGTAGCCGATTATAATGGAGACAGGTTTATAGCAGTGAATGGCATCTATTCATTTACTCTTATAGTATTTCTATGTAGAAGCAATATCAGCCAGGGAAACTAATTGTACTCACTTTATGATAGAACATTTTCATAAAGACTTTTCTGCCTGACTGTGGCATTATTTACCTGAATTGTTAGGATTTCCTGGTTGATCACAACAAAACTACCTAATTCGTTCAAATAGAGATAGAATTAAATGGTGTTTTCTTTGAAAAGATGGGCCTGGCCAGAATAGGACATTCAGGTTTCTGCTTGAGTGTTACGCTACTTACCGCAATTTTCTGATTATCTTGTGACCAGAACAAAACTACTTATTTTACTCAACTAGAGATGTAAATAAAGGGTGTTTCTTTAAAAAGATGGGCCTGGCTGACATGAAAAATACATTAACGGGAAAGGATCCACAGACACAGAGGCTGGTTATCTTTCTGCACATCTCTTTATTTACAATGCTGGTTGCCATGGATAACACAAACACAGGACATTGAATGCTTCCTGCATTGACTCAGAAAAGGAACATAAGTAGTCCTACAGTATCTCAGAGAGGTCAAACAGGTGTGTGTGTTAGTCAGATTATCCGGTGTCCACAGCAACACTATTGATTATTCTCTACTCCCAGTGTATGTGGTGTCCTATGGTCTTAGTCTCACTAGTCTCTACTCCCAGTGTATGTGGTGTCCTATGGTCTTAGTCTCACTAGTCTCTACTCCCAGTGTATGTGGTGTCCTATGGTCTTAGTCTCACTAGTCTCTACTCCCAGTGTATGTGGTGTCCTATGGTCTCACTAGTCTCTACCCCCAGTGTATGTGGTGTCCTATGGTCTTAGTCTCACTAGTCTCTACTCCCAGTGTATGTGGTGTCCTATGGTCTTAGTCTCACTAGTCTCTACTCCCAGTGTATGTGGTGTCCTATGGTCTTAGTCTCACTAGTCTCTACTCCCAGTGTATGTGGTGTCCTATGGTCTCACTAGTCTCTACCCCTAGTGTATGTGGTGTCCTATGGTCTCACTAGTCTCTACTCCCAGTGTATGTGGTGTCCTATGGTCTTAGTCTCACTAGTCTCTACTCCCAGTGTATGTGGTGTCCTATGGTCTTAGTCTCACTAGTCTCTACTCCCAGTGTATGTAGTGTCCTATGGTCTCACTAGTCTCTACTCCCAGTGTAGGTGGTGTCCTATGGTCTTAGTCTCACTAGTCTCTACTCCCAGTGTATGTGGTGTCCTATGGTCATAGTCTCACCAGTCTCTACTCCCAGTGTATGTGGTGTCCTATGGTCTTAGTCTCACTAGTCTCTACTCCCAGTGTATGTGGTGTCCTATGGTCTCACTAGTCTCTACCCCCAGTGTATGTGGTGTCTTATGGTCTTAGTCTCACTAGTCTCTACTCCCAGTGTATGTGGTGTCCTATGGTCTCACTAGTCTCTACCCCCAGTGTATGTGGTGTCTTATGGTCATAGTCTCACTAGTCTCTACTCCCAGTGTATGTGGTGTCCTATGGTCTTAGTCTCACTAGTCTCTACTCCCAGTGTATGTGGTGTCCTATGGTCTTAGTCTCACTAGTCTCTACTCCCAGTGTATGTGGTGTCCTATGGTCTTAGTCTCACTAGTCTCTACTCCCAGTGTATGTGGTGTCCTATGGTCTCACTAGTCTCTACTCCCAGTGTATGTGGTGTCCTATGGTCTCACTAGTCTTTATTCCCAGTGTATGTGGTGTCCTATGGTCTTAGTCTCACTAGTCTCTACTCCCAGTGTATGTGGTGTTCTATGGTCTTAGTCTCACTAGTCTCTACTCCCAGTGTATGTGGTGTCCTATGGTCTCACTAGTCTCTACTCCCAGTGTATGTGGTGTCCTATGGTCTTAGTCTCACTAGTCTCTACTCCCAGTGTATGTGGTGTCCTATGGTCCCACTAGTCTCTACTCTTAGTGTATGTGGTGTCCTATGGTCTTAGTCTCACTAGTCTCTACTCCCAGTGTATGTGGTGTCCTATGGTCTTAGTCTCACTAGTCTCTACTCCCAGTGTATGTGGTGTCCTATGGTCTCACTAGTCTCTACTCCCAGTGTATGTGGTGTCCTATGGTCTTAGTCTCACTAGTCTCTACTCCCAGTGTATGTGGTGTCCTATGGTCTTAGTCTCACCAGTCTCTACTACCAGTGTATGTGGTGTCCTATGGTCTTAGTCTCACTAGTCTCTACTACCAGTGTATGTGGTGTCCTATGGTCTTAGTCTCACTGGTCTCTACTCCCAGTGTATGTGTGGTGTCCTAGGTCTCACTAGTCTCTACTCCCAGTGTAAGTGGTGTCCTATGGTCTTAGTCTCACTAGTCTCTACTCCCAGTGTATGTGGTGTCCTATGGTCTTAGTCTCACTAGTCTCTACTCCCAGTGTATGTGGTGTCCTATGGTCTTAGTCTCACTAGTCTCTACTCCCAGTGTATGTGGTGTCCTATGGTCTTAGTCTCACTAGTCTCTACTCCCAGTGTATGTGGTGTCCTATGGTCTCACTAGTCTCTACTCCCAGTGTATGTGGTGTCCTATGGTCTCACTAGTCTCTACTCCCAGTGTATGTAGTGTCCTATGGTCTTAGTCTCACTAGTCTCTACTCCCAGTGTATGTGGTGTCCTATGGTCTTAGTCTCACTAGTCTCTACTCCCAGTGTATGTGGTGTCCTATGACCTCACTAGTCTCTACTCCCAGTGTATGTGGTGTCCTATGGTCTCACTAGTCTCTACTCCCAGTGTATGTGGTGTCCTATGGTCTTAGTCTCACTAGTCTCTACTCCCAGTGTATGTGGTGTCCTAGGTCTTAGTCTCACTAGTCTCTACTCCCAGTGTATGTGGTGTCCTATGGTCTCACTAGTCTCTACTCCCTGTGTATGTGGTGTCCTATGGTCTTAGTCTCACTAGTCTCTACTCCCCAGTGTATGTGGTGTCCTATGGTCTCACTAGTCTCTACTCCCAGTGTATGTGGTGTCCTATGGTCTCACTAGTCTCTACTCCCAGTGTAGTGGTGTCCTATGGTCTCACCTAGTCTCTACTCCCAGTGTATGTGGTGTCCTATGGTCTTAGTCTCACTAGTCTCTACTCCCAGTGTATGTGGTGTCCTATAGTCTCACTAGTCTCTACTCCCAGTGTATGTGGTGTCCTATGGTCTTAGTCTCACTCTAGTCTCTACTCCCAGTGTATGTGGTGTCCTATGGTCTCACTAGTCTCTACTCCCAGTGTATGTGGTGTCCTATGGTCTCACTAGTCTCTACTCCCAGTGTATGTGGTGTCCTATGGTCTCACTAGTCTCTACTCCCAGTGTATGTGGTGTCCTATGGTCTTAGTCTCACTAGTCTCTACTCTTAGTGTATGTGGTGTCCTATGGTCTTAGTCTCACTAGTCTCTACTCCCAGTGTAATGTGGTGTCCTATGGTCTTAGTCTCACTAGTCTCTACTCCCAGTGTATGTGGTGTCCTATGGTCATAGTCTCACTAGTCTCTACTCCCAGTGTATGTGGTGTCCTATGGTCTCACTAGTCTCTACTCCCAGTGTATGTGGTGTCCTATGGTCTCACTAGTCTCTACTCCCAGTGTATGTGGTGCTTGGGTCCACTAGTCTCTACTCCCAGTGTATGTGGTGTCCTATGGTCTTAGTCTCACTAGTCTCTACTCCCAGTGTATGTGGGGTCCATGGTCTCACTAGTCCTACTCCCAGGGTATGTGGTGTCCTATGGTCTCACAGTCTCTCTCCAGTGTATGTGGTGTCCTATGGTCTTAGTCTCACTAGTCTCTACTCCCAGTGTATGTGGTGTCCTATGGTCTCACTAGTCCTACTCCCAGTTTATGTGGTGTCCTATGGTCTTAGTCTCACTAGTCTCTACTCCCAGTGTATGTGGTGTCCTATGGTCTTAGCCTCACTAGTCTCTACTCCCAGTGTATGTGGTGTCCTATGGTCTCACTAGTCTCTACTCCCAGTTTATGTGGTGTCTATGGTCTTAGTCTCACTAGTCTTACTCCCAGTGTATGTGGTGTCCTGCGGTCCACTAGTCTCTACTCCCAGTGTATGTGGTGTCCTATGGTCTCACTAACCTCTACTCCCAGTGTATGGGTGTTCTATGGTCTTAGTCTCACTAGTCTCTACTCCCAGTGTATGTGGTGTCCTATGGTCTTAGGTCTCACTAGTCTCTACTCCCAGTGTATGTGGTGTCCTATGGTCTTAGTAAATACTCTCACTAACCCTCATCTTTTCTCTCTGTCTCCCCTTCCGGGGGGGGCTGAGTCTCCAGGACCGTGACTGAGGACACCCTGGCCGACAGCCTGGACGTGCCTGGTCCAATCCCACCCGGACCCCTCTAACTGCTACCTGCCTGTCGCTGCCTCCACTGAATCTGCTCCCTCTAAGTCGCTGAACCCCTCCCCCTCTTTCACACACACCCAGATACTTGGATTCTATTATTTACCATGAGGTTTTATGAAAATCCATCTGGACCATAGGGTCTTGAAATGTTAATAGTTTCTGGATCTTGTCAGAGCCTGCTGGCCATTAAAACTGGTGTTGCTTTACTTATTGAAATGGGGAATAAAGGAAGATAATGCTTTCATTTTCAATGAAGACAAAATGAAGAAAAGGTTAGAGATGTAATGTACGATTTAATACGGCCTGTATCTCTGGTTAGAGATGTAATGTATGATTTAATACGTCCTGTATCTCTGGTTAGAGATGTAATGTATGATTTAATACGGCCTGTATCTCTGGTTAGAGATGTAATGTATGATTTAACACGGCCTGTATCTCTGGTTAGAGATGTAATGTATGATTTCTCACGGCCTGTATTCTGGTTAGAGATGTAATGTATGATTTAATACGGCCTGTATCTCTGGTTAGAGATGTAATGTATGATTTAATATGGCCTGTATTCTGGTTAGAGATGTAATGTATGATTTAATATCGGCCTTTATTCTGGTTAGAGATGTAATGTATGATTTATCACGGCCTGTATTCTGGTTGAGATGTAATGTATGAATTTACTGGCTGTATTCTGGTTAGAGATGTAATGATGATTTAATACGTTCCTGTATCTCTGGTTAGAGATGTAATGTATGATTTAATACGGCCTGTAGCTCTGGTTAGAGATGTAATGTATGATTTATCACGGCCTGTATCTCTGGTTAGAGATGTAATGTAGGATTTATCACGGCCTGGGTATCTCTGGTTAGAGATGTAATGTATGATTTAATACGGCCTGTAGCTCTGTATTACAAGCAAGTCAAATAGAGACGAGTGAAAACTGGAAGTGCGACTTCTTCCCCCAGTGATTTCCTAAGGCTGAGGTATTTAGTCAAGTTATCAGTTGTTCCACACCAAGGCTAGGATGTGGCTGAATGGCAACAACACCACACATGACTGAAATGCAACTAATTAATCTCATTAGTACATTAATATTCAGTCTATTGAATATTCCATCAATGAAAAGATGGATTTCTTGCTAGATTAATGTTTTATTAAACCTTCCAAAGCTTTTACACACACCTATACAATAAAGGAAGTTTATCAAAATAAGTTATTGACGGAAGATTGATTTATTACATCAATTATAGTCACAGCCTTTCTTTCATTTGCTCAACTGGAGGAATGGGATGGAGAAATGATTTACAATAGGTAGGGTGGGGCTCAACTGGAGGAATGGGATGGAGAAATGATTTACAATAGGCAGGGTGGGGCCCAACTGGAGGAATGGGATGGAGAAATGATTTACAATAGGGCAGGGGTGGGGGCTCAACTGGAGGAATGGGATGGAGAAATGATTTACACTAGACAGGGTGGGGCTCAACTGGAGGAATGGGATGGAGAAATGATTTACAATAGGCAGGGGTAGGGCTCAACTGAGGAATGGGATGGAGAAATGATTTACAATAGACAGGGTGGGGGCCCAACTGAGGAATGGGATGGAGAAATGATTTACACGGCGGGGTAGGGGCCCAACTGGGAGGAATGGGATGGAGAAATGATTTACAATGGGCAGGGTGGGGCCTCAACTGGAGGAATGGGATGGAGAAATGATTTACAATAGGCAGGGTGGGGGCTCAACTGGAGGAATGCGTCCCAAAGGGCGCTATTCCCTATAACTTTGCACTGTATAATGCACTACTTTTGACCAGAGCCCCATGGAATCTATGGAACCCTGGGGAACCCATGGAACCCTGGTGGGACCCTGTGGAACCCTGTGGGACCCTGTGGACCCTGTGGAACCCTGTGAGACCCCGTGGGACCCTAATGGAACCCCGAGGAACCCTGTGGGACCCTGTGGAACCCTATGGAACCCTGTGGACCACGTGAACCTGTGGGGACCAGGAACCTGTGGGACCCTGTGGGAACCCTGTGGGACCCTGTGAACCCCTGTGGGACCCTGGGGGACCCTGTGGTACCCGCGGACCCTGTGGGACCCTGAACCCTGGACCCTGTGGAACCCTGGGACCCCGTGAACCCTGTGGGACCCCGGAACCCTGTGGGACCCTATGGGAACCGTAGGGGCCCTGGTCAAAATGTGGAATACATTCCGTCTGTTGATGAAGCCACCTGAAATTGGTTTGAGCTACTTTACACCATTGGTAAATTCCTGAGACCAGAAGAAATGTGGAAGTCCACACTTTGGTAGAAGGACAATGGATATGCAGCCAATGTTAATGGTCACACACCTTTGAGTCAAACTCTGCTTGTTCATTGTTATTCATGGAGATGAAGTGCATTTAGTTGATTTGGTGTCCTTAGAGAAAATGAGGAGGCTTCAACAATGCCACACGCCTTGTATGTATCTTCTCTTAAGGTGCCAGAGGAAAGACCTATTGGTAAACAGAAGGGAGAGGTGTCCCAATGTCCCAACTGCCAGAGGAAAGACCTATTGGAACAGAAGGGAGAGGTGTCCCAATGTCTAACGGCCAGGGGAAAGACCTATGTTGAAAGAAGGGGAGAGGTGTCCCAATGTCCCAATCACAGAGGAAAGACCTATTGTTGAACAGAAGGGAGAGGTGTCCCAATGTCCTAACTGCCAGGGGAAAGACCTAGTTGCTTAACAGAAGGGAGAAGTGTCCCAATGTCCTAACTGGCCAGGGAAAAGACCTATTGTTGAACAGAAGGGAGAGGTGTCCCAATGTCCCAACTGCCAGGGGAAAGACCTATTGTAAAACAGAAGGGAGAGGTGTCCCAAATGTCCTAACTGCCAGGGGAAAGACCTAATGTTAAAGCAGAAGGGAGAGGTGTCCCAAATGTCCTAACTGCCGGGGGAAAAGACCTATTGTTGAACAGAAGGGAGAGGTGTCCCTGGAATGTCCCGAACTGCCAGGGGGAAAGACCCATTGTTGAACAGAAGGGAGAGGTGTCCAAATGTCCTAACTGCCAGGGGAAAGACCTATTGTTGAACAGAAGGCAGAGGTGAATTCTGGCTGTGCCATTCAGGAAGTGAATTATACATATGTGAAGGTCCAATTATAATGATGGAGATGTCGCTATGAATCATCCCAATGTCAATGATTTAAAAAGCTGATGAATCTCAACACTAGCCGTCAGTTATTAAGGCAAAGTATGGAATTATTTTTCAGACCTCAGAACCCTGGGAGTTGGTGGGAATGGACCTGCTGGGGCCACTTGTACCCAACAGTGGTAACTGCACCCCACATCTGCACAATGGGGGACTACTTCACCAGGTGGATGAATGGAACGCTCAAAGGTAGGTATAAGACTGTATACAGTGACAACCCGCTATACATTCTAAGTTTGAGTGTACAATCTGGCCTCTAGCCATGTATGTCAGATGTCCAACAATTGTACTTGTATTTTCAGGACCTTGGTGGATGAGCATGAAAGGTGGCTGAATGTTTAGAGTCCATCAATGTTTGGGCTGAGGACCAAGAAGCAGATGACAACTGGGTTCTCTCCTTTCTTCCTCCTCTTGGGAAAAGAGGGGAGTTACCCAACGAGGTCCCCCGAACATTTCAGGAAGTCAGTGATCTGGAGGCTCTTCAGAGGAGGAAGGGGAGGACCATCCTCCTCACTGATTATTTAAAACACATTATTTTGCAAAGAAGATCTGTATTAGCCTCAACTGCACTCTGTAGGGTAGCACCATGGTGTAGCGGGAGGACAGCTAGCTTCCATCCCCTCTGGGTACATTGACTTCAATACAAAACCCTAGAGGCTCGTGGTCCCACCTTCCATAGACTTACAAGTAACTATGACAGGGAGGGACGCCCCCAACCTATCCGAGCTCTTGCAGCATGAACAAATATGTTGTCCACCCAATCAAAGGACCAGAGAATGAATCTAGTACTGAAAGTATAAGCAACAGCTAGCTAGCACTACAGTGCATAAAATGTGGTGAGTAGAAAGAGAGAGAGAAAGATTGTCATTTTTTTTCAGTTTCACTTACTTAGCTAGCAAATGCAGCTAGCTAGTTTAGCCTACTGCTAAACCAAACTGAACCAAACTACCCAATAATCCCCTCCATGAAGACTGGGGGTCAGCCTGATGAACCAAACTACCCAATAATCCCCTCCATGAAGACTGGGGGTCAGCCTGATGAACCAAACTACCCAATAATCCCCTCCATGAAGACTGGGGGTCAGCCTGATGAACCAAACTACCCAATAATCCCCTCCATGAAGACTGGGGGTCAGCCTGATGAACCAAACTACCCAATAATCCCCTCCATGAAGACTGGGGGTCAGCCTGATGAACCAAACTACCCAATAATCCCTCCATGAAGACTGGGGGTCAGCCTGATGAACCAAACTACCCAATAATCCCCTCCATGAAGACTGGGGGTCAGCCTGATGAACCAAACTACCCAATAATCCCCTCCATGAAGACTGGGGGTCAGCCTGATGAACCAAACTACCCAATAATCTCCCTCCATGAAGACTGGGGTCAGCCTGATGAACCAAACTACCCAATAATCCCCTCCATGAAGACTGGGGGTTAGCCTGATGTACCAAACTACCCAATAATCCCCTCCATGAAGACTGGGGTCAGCCTGATGAACCAAACTACCCAATAATCCTCCATGAAGACTGGGGTCAGCCTGATGAACCAAACTACCCAATAATCCCCTCCAGAAGACTGGGGTCAGCCTGATGAACCAAACTACCCAGTAATCCCCTCCATGAAGACTGGGGGTCAGCCTGATGAACCAAACTACCCAATAATCCCTCCATGAAGACTGGGGGTCAGCCTGATGAACCAAACTACCCAATAATCCCCTCCATGAAGACTGGGGTCAGCCTGATGAACCAAACACCCAATAATCCCCTCCATGAAGACTGGGGTCAGCCTGATGAACCAAACTACCCAATAATCCCCTCCATGAAGACTGGGGGTTAGCCTGATGAACCAAACTACCCAATATCCCCTCCATGAAGACTGGGGTCAGCTGATGAACCAAACTACCCAATACTCCCCTCCGAAGACTGGGGGTCAGCCTGATAACGCTACCCAATAATCCCTCCATGAAGACTGGGTCAGCCTGATGAACCCAAACTACCCAATAATCCCCTCCATGAAGACTGGGGGTCAGCCCTGATGAACCAAACTACCCAATACTCCCCTCCATGAAGACTGGGGTCAGCCTGATGAACCAAACTACCCAATAATCCCTCCATGAAGACTGAGGGGTCAGCCTGATGAACCAAACTGCCCAATAATCCCCTCCATGAAGACTGGTCAGCCTGATGAACCAAACTACCCAATAATCCCCTCCATGAAGACTGGGAGTCAGCCTGATGAACCAAACTACCCAATAATCCCTCCATGAAGACTGGGGAATCAGCCTGATGAACCAAACTACCCAATAATCCCCTCCAGAAGACTGGGGGTCAGCCTGATGAACCAAACTACCCAATAATCCCCTCCATGAAGACTGGGGTCAGCCTGATGAACCAAACTACCCAATAATCCCCTCCATGAAGACTGGGGGTCAGCCTGATGAACCAAACTACCCAATAATCCTCCATGTAGCCTGATTCTCTCTCACACACACATACATAATCAAACATGGTTTTTTCTTCCAGTCTCACCTGAACACCGTTTTACCTGTTTATTTTCATATCAGCACTTTTGAGCTTCCAGCCTCACCCGAACACCGTTTTTACCTGTTTATTTTCACAGCTTTTGAGCCCCCATTCAGACACGTTTTTACTTGTTTATTTATCTGCAGTGTTTTTGTCTTTCACTTATTTTCTTTGGTGTGAATAAATAACACCTAAAACCTAATTGAGAAATGTTTTCACTTGCAATGACTTGTTATGTTTAAACCGTGATTTAAACTGAGACTCAGGTGATATGACATGTAAGGCTGTGTATCTGCTTGTATTCATATATGGACCTGATTTCCATTCAGACTGCTTTGTCCAGCCAAGTGGCACTTCGTGGGATACATTGAATGTAATGGAGTTGAAGTTGTGTTCCCAGCAGTCCACAGGATGGCGCCAGAGCAGCATAACTGGCTGGTGAGACCTGAGTAATATCCCAGGGAAATACACTATATATCAAATCAAATCAAATCAATTTATTGGCCACATACGCTGAATACAACAGGTGCAGACATTACAGTGAAATGCTTAATTACAGACCCTTAACCAACAGTGCATTTATTTTTTAATAAAAAAAGTAAAATAAAACATCAACAAAAAAGTGTTGAGAAAAAAAGAGCAGAAGTAAAATAAAATAACAGTAGGGAGGCTATATATACAGGGGGGTACCGGTGCAGAGTCAATGTGCGGGGGCACCGGCTAGTTGAGGTAGTTGAGGTAATATGTACATGTTGGTTGAGTTAAAGTGAATATGCACAAATAATTAACATAATATACACAAGTATATGGACACTCTTCAAATGAGTGGATTCTGGTATTTCAGCCACACCCGTTACTGACAGGTGTATACAATCGAGCACACATAGTTACACAGTGCT
This sequence comes from Coregonus clupeaformis, assembly GCF_020615455.1. Lineage (NCBI taxonomy): Eukaryota > Metazoa > Chordata > Actinopteri > Salmoniformes > Salmonidae > Coregonus > Coregonus clupeaformis. The sequence goes on along the minus strand of NW_025533735.1, from coordinate 416,303 downwards.
TTCGGAAAGTATTCAGACCCCTTGACTTTTTCCACATTTTCAGCCTTATTCTAAAATTGATTAAATTGTTTTTTTTTTACTCATCAATCTACACACAACATCCCATAATGACAAAGTTATGGGTTTTTAGAACTCCTGCATTGTCTTGGTTGTGTGTTTAGGCTCCTTGTCCTGTTGGAAGGTGAACCTTCACCCCAGTCTGAGGTCCAGAGCGCTCTGGAGCAGGTTTTCATCAAGGATCTCTCTGTACTTTGCTCTGTTCATCTTTCCCTCGATTCTGACTAGTCTCCCAGTCCCTGCCACTGAAAAACATCCACACAGCATGCTGCCACCACCATGCTTCACCGTAGAGATGGTGCCAGGTTACCTCCAGACGTGACGCTTGGCATTCAAGCCAAAGAGTTCAATCTTGGTTTCATCAGACCAGAGAATCTTGTTTCTCATTGTCTGAGAGTCCTTTAGGTGCCTTTTGGCAAACTCCAAGCGGGCTGTCATTTGCCTTTTACTGAGGAGTGGCTTCCGTCTGGCCACTCTACCATAAAGGCCTGATTGGTGGAGTGCTGCAGAGATGTCCTTCTGGAAGGTTCTCCCATATCCACAGAGGAACTCTGGAGCTCTGTCAGAGTGACCATCGGGTTCTTCGCAGGTTCTTCGTCACCTCCCTGACCAAGGCCCTTCTCCCCCGATTGCTCAGTTTGGCCGGGCCGCCAGCTCTAGGAAGATTGTTGGTGGTTCCAAACATCTTCCATTTAAGAATGATGGCGGCCACTGTGTTCTTAGGGTCCTTCAATGCTGCAGACATTTTTTTGGTACCCTTCCCCAGATCTGTGCCTCGACACAATCCTGTCTCGGAGCTCTACGGACAATTCCTTCGACCTCATGGCTTGGTTTTTGCTCTGACATGCACTGTCAACTGTGGGACCTTATTTAGACAGGTGTGTGCCTTTCCCAAATCATGTCCAATCAATTGAATTTGAAGTTGAATACAAGTCCTTTCCTTTAATCACTGTATATACCTCCTTTTAATCATGTTGTTTTCCCACTCCGATATCCGTCTCGAGTCCTTTTCTGCCGTCCATGACGATGTTAACTCCAGTGGTGGAAAAAGTACCCAATTGTCATACTTGAGTAAAAGTAAAGATACCTTACCAGAAAATGACTCAACTAAAAGTGAAAGTCACCCAGTAAAATACTACTTGAGTAAAAGTCTAAAAGTATTTTGGTTTAAATATACTTAAGTATCAAAAGTAAATGTAATCGCTAAAATATACTAAAGTATCAAAAGTAAAAGTACAAGTATAAA
>NW_025533735.1:257500-410000 GCF_020615455.1 Coregonus clupeaformis | reverse complement strand
TGTATGTGTCCAGTGTGTGTGTGTGTCCAGTGTGTGTGTGTGTGTGGCCAGTGTGTGTGTGTGTCCAGTGTGTGTGTGTGTGTGTGTGTGTGTGTGTGTCCAGTGTGTGTGTGTGTCCAGTGTGTGTGTGTGTGTGTGTCCAGTGTGTGTGTGTGTGTGGCCAGTGTGTGTGTGTGTCCAGTGTGTGTGTGTCCAGTGTGTGTGTGTGTCCAGTGTGTGTGTGTCCAGTGTGTGTGTCCAGTGTGTGTGTGTGTCCAGTGTATGTGTGTGTTTGGCCAGTGTGTGTGTGTGTCCAGTGTGTGTGTGTGTGTGTGTGTGTGTCCAGTGTGTGTGTGTGTGTGTCCAGTGTGTGTGTGTGTGTCCAGTGTGTGTGTGTCCAGTGTGTGTGTCCAGTGTGTGTGTGTGTGTGGCCAGTGTGTGTGTGTGTCCAGTGTGTGTGTGTGTGTGTGTGTGTGTCCAGTGTGTGTGTGTGTCCAGTGTGTGTGTGTCCAGTGTGTGTATGTGTCCAGTGTGTGTGTGTGTGTCTCAGTGTGTGTGTGTGTGTGTGTGTTCCAGTGTGTGTGTGTCCAGTGTGTGTGTCCAGTGTGTGTGTGTGTCCAATGTGTGTGTGTGTCCAGTGTGTGTGTGTGTGGGCCAGTGTGTGTGTGTGTCCAGTGTGTATGTGTCCAGTGTGTGTGTGTGTGTCCAGTGTGTGTGTGTCCAGTGTGTGTGTCCAGTGTGTGTGTGTGTCCAGTGTATGTGTGTGTGTGGCCAGTGTGTGTGTGTGTGTCCAGTGTGTGTGTGTGTGTGTCTAGTGTGTGTGTGTGTGTTAGTGTGTGTCCAGTGTGTGTGTGTGTGTCCAGTGTGTGTGTGTGTGTGTGTGTGTGTTTCCAGTGTGTCCAGTGTGTAGGTGTCCAGTGTGTGTGTGTGTGTGTGTCAGTGTTACCATGGTTATTTTTTACAGAGACACTGAGGAGTCATGAACCCTAAACCCTGGATAGAGGGGCTCAGTGAATGTGGAGTGGAATGTGTTCAGGTGGGTCAGTGTGTCAGAGGAGACTCTGTAGAAGGACAGAGTGCCGGCTGGCCAGTCCAGATACACTCCCCTACTCTGTGGGAGCTGGAGGAGGGGACGTCTATGGGAGTGGACTTATTATTGTGACAGGCAGAGTAACTGTTGTCAGAGCAGTTCAGACTCCAGGACTTGTCATTGTATCCAAGACAACAGTCATCACCCCATCCTCTCCTGCTGATTCCTTTATATGCCACTCCTATATCAGCCCCTCCCCCACTCCACTCTACCTCCCAGTAACAGCGCCCAGTCAGACCCTCTCTACACAGCACCTGTCCCCAGAACTCAAATCTCTCTGGGTTATCAGGATACGGATGCCATACCCCTCCCCCATGTGTCACATTTCTGTTCTCCTCAGACAGAGAGAGGAGTCTGTTTACTGTGTTTGGGTCCAGTGTGAGATCACAGACATCTGATGGATGAAACCAGACACAATATTAGAAATCATCATCATTCACATTACAATGTTAACTCACTTTTCACTAATTCATTTAATGTAGATGTTTCTAGGTATCAAAAGGAGAAGTTAAGGTAACTTGAGACTTGTTGAATGATCATATGTTATACTGTATGGTAATATAAAACACACTTATTCCCATTAATTACACACACACACATCCTGAACACACACACACACATCCTGTACACACACAAACGCATTGAACACACACTCACACCTGTATGCATGCATGAACACACACACACATCCTGAACACACACACACTGGAAACACATCCTGAACACACACTGGACACACACACATCTTCATGCATGAACACACACACACATTTCTAAAGTAACACGAACACGCCACACACACACACACAGACACACACATTGTCAAAGCAACTCTTTGTAAACTTTGGTGTCCCTGATTTGTGCTTCTGTAGAACTACAGCTGATATTTAATATGACCAAGTAAGTAATGATGGTGGTCTTTGACTTTGACTTCACTTGAATTAAGACTTATTCTTAGTCATATTCTTCACAGCAGTCAACACTCACATTTTCTAAGTCCAGGTTTCATTGTGTTCTCTCCACCATGTTCCACACTGTAGCTGGGTAAGCAGAAGAACAGACAGTCATTGAGGGATACACCTGAACACACACACACACACACACACACACACACACACACACACACACACACACACACACACACACACACACACACACACACACACACACACAGTCTTTATATCACTTTGTCCAAGTGGTGGTCAGAATGTTTGTCTTAACTAGCCTGATAACTCCAACATGTCTGATATGAACATTGACATAAACCCTCTACATACTTGAGTTTCTCCAGTCTGCAGTGTGGATCCTCCAGTCCAGCAGAGAGCAGTCTGACTCCTGAGTCTCCTGGGTGATTGTAGCTCAGGTCCAGCTCTCTCAGGTGTGAGGGGTTTGACTTCAGAGCTGAGACCAGAGAAGCACAGCCTTCCTCTGTGACTAGACAGCCTGACAGCCTGCAAAGAGTCAAATCATATTAAAACCACACTGCTATTCTTTGGTGGTGAAAATAGTGGCAGTATATTTTCAACATATTCAGATATATCAGTGTCCTGAAACCTGACATATCTATTCATAAACGAATGTATCATTATTAGAAATGACAAATTATCAAAGTACTGCTTGTAGATAGAAAAATACATATGACAAATATTTGAGTAGACTGACCAGAGCAGTTTAAAAAGCAGTATCAGTCAAAAGACAGACAGTGAGGTATCAGATTTAGATTGTATTGAGTATACAGTCCACACCATATCTAGTTTGACAGTGAAGCTAACATTTTAAATGTGGCTCTATACTCCAGCATTTTGGATTTGAGATCAAATGTTTCATATGAGGTGACAGTATATAATGTCACCTTTTATTTGAGGGTATTTTAATACATATCTGTTTCACCATTTAGAAAAATAAAAGCCCTTTATGTATCAAGTCCCCCTATTTGAAGAAGTCATAAGTATTCTGACCAATTCACTTATAGTGTATTAAAGTAGTCAAAAGTTTAGTATTTGGTCCCATATTCTTTGAATGCAATGATTAAATCAAGCCTGTGACTGCCATGATTGAGAAAGATCATGAATGAATCATGAATAATAATGAGTGAGAAAGTTACAGAGGCTACAACAAAACATGCTAACCTCTCACCATTACCAATAACAGAGGGTATGATCCTTGTTCCTCTGTAACTTTCTCATTCATCATCATTCATGATTCATTCATTATTATTCATAGTCATGGTAGCATCCACATGAATGTAGAAGTGTTCAGAAACATCTTCTATTCTTACTGACAATACAAGTGAAGTGACTCCAAAATGACAGGACATTATTCACCATTCAGTTTCTATTGGGGAAAACATCATCCAAAACACAACCAAGACAAACTGCAAATGCATTCAACAAGTTTGTAGAATCACAAGCTTGATATAATCACTGTGGGTAAGGAATATGGGACCAAATACTAAACTTCTGACTAAATGAATTTGTCCAAATAATTACGACTTCTTCAAATGGGAGAACTAGACACATAAAATGCGTTCCTATCTAAACGGAAAAACAGATATGTATGAAAAACCTAAAATAAAAGGTGACATTCTGTACTGTTGCCTATTATGAAACATTATATCTCAAATCCAAAATGCTGGAGCATAGCACCAAATGTAAAACTGTAAGCTTCACTGTCCAAGCACATATGGTGTGGACTATGTGTGCCTGGTAAACACATGTGGATCTGGTGAACAGTTATCACTTATTGACCAACTACAGGAATACTGACCTCAGAGTCTCCAGTTTACAGTGGGGATTCCCAGTCCAGCAGAGAGCAGCTTCACTCCTGAATCCTTCAGGTCATTGTTACTCAGGTCCAGCTCTCTCAGGTGTGAGGGGTTTGACTTCAGAGCTGAGACCAGAGAAGCACAGCCTTCCTCTGTGACTAGACAGCCTGACAGCCTGCAAAGAGTCAAATCATATTAAAACCACACTGCTATTCTTTGGTGGTGAAAATAGTGGCAGTATATTTTTTCAACATATTCAGATATATCAGTGTCCTGAAACCTGCCATATCTATTCATAAATTAATGAATGTTTCATTATTAGAAATGATCATATATTGATTGTAGAGAGAAACATGTATAATACGAATATTTGAGTAGACTGACCAGAGCAGTTTAAAAAGCAGTATCAGTCAAAAGACAGACAGTGAGGTATCAGATTTAGATTGTATTGAGTATACAGTCCACACCATATCTATTTTCACAGTAAAGCTAACATTTTAAATGTGGCTCTGTACTCCAGCATTTTGGATTTCAGATGAAATGTTTCATATGAGGTGACAGTATATAATGTCACCTTTTATTTGAGGGTATTTTAATACATATCTGTTTCACCATTTAGAAAAATAAAAGCCCTTTATGTATCTAGTCCCCCTTTTTCAAGAAGTCAAGTATTCTGACCAATTAACTTATAGTGTATTAAAGTAGTCAAAAGTTTAGTATTTGGTCCCATATTATTTGAATGCAATGACTAAATCAAGCCTGTGACTGCCATGATTGAGAAAGATCATGAAAGAATCATGAATAATAATGAATGAGAAAGTTATAGAGGCTACAACAAAACATGCTAACCTCTCACCATTACCAATAACAGAGGGGGTATGATCCTTGTTCCTCTGTAACTTTCTCATTCATCATCATTCACGATTCATTCATGATTATTCATAATCATGGTAGCATCCACATGAACGTAGAAGTGTTCAGAAACATATTCTATTCTTACTGACAATACAAGTGAAGTGACTCCAAAATGACAGGACATTATTCACCATTCAGTTTCTATTGGGGAAAACATCATCCAAAACACAACCAAGACAAACTGCAAAATGTATTCAACAAGTTTGTAGAATCACAAGCTTGATGTAATCACTGTGGGTAAGGAATATGGGACCAAATACTAAACGTATGACTAAATGAATTTGTCCAAATAATTACGACTTCTTCAAATGGGAGAACTAGAGACATAAAATGCTTTCATTTCTAAACGGTAAAACAGATATGTATGAAAAACCTAAAATAAAAGGTGACATTCTGTACTGTTGCCTAATATGAAACATTATATCTCAAATCCAAAATGCTGGAGCATAGCACCCAATGTAAAACTGTAAAAAAAAAAGTATTCACTAACTGTAAGTCGCTCTGGATAAGAGCGTCTGCTAAATGACTAAAATGTAAATGTAAATGTAAGCTTCACTGTCCAAACACATATGGTGTGGACTATGTGTGCCTGGTAAACACATGTGGATCTGGTGAACAGTTATCACTTATTGACCAAATACAGGAATACTGACCTCAGAGTCTCCAGTTTACAGTGGGGATTCCCCAGTCCAGCAGAGAGCAGCTTCACTCCTGAATCCTTCAGGTCATTGTTACTCAGATCCAGCTCTCTCAGGTGTGAGGGGTTTGACTTCAGAGCTGAGACCAGAGAAGCACAGCCTTCCTCTGTGACTAGACAGCCTGACAGCCTGCAAAGAGTCAAATCATATTAAAACCACACTGCTATTCTTTGGTGTGAAAATAGTGGCAATATATTTTTTCAACATATTCAGATATATCAGTGTCCTGAAACCTGCCATATCCATTCATAAATGAATGTATCATTATTAGAAATGATCATATATTGATTGTAGAGAGAAACATGTATAGTACGAATATTTGAGTAGACTGACCAGACTAGTTTAAAAAGCACTATCAGTCAAAAGACAGACAGTGAGGTATCAGATTTACCGTATTTTCCGCACTATAAGGCGCACTGGAGTATAAGCCGCAGCAGCTAAATTGAATGATGTGTACATATATAAGCCGCACTGGACTATAAGCCGCAGGTGTTTTAATGTTTAATTACCATATGTAAGGGTTCGTGCACAGAGGGGATTGTCGGGAAAGAGATGGCTGCTTGAGGAAGCTCCCATTTATTAACATTTCAACAAACAAGTTGCAGATTTGCATAACGTTTTCCAGCAAAATGTGTTAATAGCGTCACAATCATTTGACCACTTAACTTTGGTTATTTTTGAAAAACCTTGAAAAAGTGTGCACATCTTTGAATATTTATCTACATTATAGCCTACAGTAGTACCATAACAAAAAACAAAGCTTACAGCGCTTGACGAGGCAATATCGATGGCTAAATTAAATGTGTTTTTTTAAAGTGCAAAATAAACTGCCTGTAACACGACAGTAAGCGCGTAAACCTAAAGTTGCAGCAACAAGGCTGCTTAAAATATACGGTAATCAGCCTACCAGAAAAGTCATTAATCCTCGTCTTCATCTTTTAGGCTAAGGTGCATTACACGGCTGTAACCAGAAAAGTCAAGTCATTAATCCTCATCTCCGTCTTCTTCCTGCGTACTAAAACCACCAAAGTCCTCATCTTCAGTGTCGAAACGAACAGGCTCAGGGTGGCTCGTCAGCCACTCTCCTCTCTCCTTCGTTGACGCTCTCAAAACCAACGAACTCCTCTTCGTCACTGTCGGAATCGAAGGCAGCCTCTGAAGGACCTCAGCTGTGGCGGCGTCCTCCTCTTCATCACGCAGCAGTCCAGCCTTTCGGAACCCGTTAATGATCGTGGATGTTTTGACACTCCTCCACGCTATCAGGATCCACTCGCAAACTTGAGCGAAAGTTGCTTTTTCGCATGCGACCAGTTTTGGTGAATGATTTATCGCCGCTAGTCATCCACGCCTCCCACTGAACGCGTAGTGCCACTTTGAACGCATCGATTGACACTGATGTCGAGTGGCTGCAGATGCTTCGTTGTGCCCCAGGAATCACAGCTGGAATCGAGTTTGTGCTCTTGATGGCTGCTTTCACATACTCCGTTATATGGGCCCTCATGCTGTCCAAAACGAGCAAAGCTTTTTTTTGGCGAAAGAATCCTCCAGGGCGCTTGACGTAGCACTCATTCAGCCACTCATTCAGCCACTCATTCATTACGCTTTCCATCATCCACCCTTTCTTGTTGACTTTAAAGGAGATGCCGTTCAGGATCTTTTCTTTTGGCATTGTAATCCGCTTAAAAATCACCATTGGCGGAAGCTTTAATCCAGATGCTGTGCAGCCAAGAACACAAGTGAAATTCGTTCTCTCGTGGCCAGTGGTTCTCAACGTGATGGACGATTCACCTTTCTTGTTAACAGTCCTAGTGAGAGGCAGGTCAAACGTCAAAGGCACTTCATCCATATTTATGATCTGGTCCGGTCCGATGGAATATTCCTCTATCATTCTTTGTGTGAATTCGCCGGAAGTTTGTTATTTTTTCCTGGTAGTCGGGAGAGAGTTGCTGACACACAGTCGTCCGCGCCTGATGGAGAGTCCCTTTCCTCTCATAAATCTGAAACACCAGGATGGTCCACCTCTAAAATTTTCAATTTTCATTTCGGTGGCGACTGTTTCAGCAGCCAGGGTGTGACAGTACCCCCCCCTAAAGGCGCGGGACTGCGACCGCCGCCTCACTAGAACAAAACAGGGAGGGCTGGGTGGGCATACCTCCTCGGCGGCGGTTCTGGCTCCGGCATTGCCCACCACCCTCCAATAAACCCCCCATAGCGCCCCTGGTCCGGTCTGGCCCCGCTGGCTGGAGCTGAACTGGACGTAGCAGGAGCGGTTAGCTTCAGCTCCGTAGTGGAGCAGTTGACCGGTACCTTACCAGGCACCGGTGACCCAGGCACGGGTTGTGCTGGACTGACGACGCGCACCCCTGTCTTGGTGCGTGGAGCAGGGACAGGCCGGACCGGGCTGGCGACGCACACCGTAGGCTTGGTGCATGGAGCAGGGACAGGCCGGGCTGGCGACGCACACCGTAGGCTTGGTGCATGGAGCAGGGACAGGCCGGACCGGGCTGGCGACGCACACCGTAGACTTGGTGCGAGTGGCAGGAACAGGCCGGGCCGGGCTGGCGACGCACACCGTAGGCTTGGTGCGTGGAGCAGGGACAGGCCGGGCCGGGCTGGCGACGCACACCGTAGGCTTGGTGCGAGGAGCAGGGACAGGCCGGACCGGGCTGGCGACGCACACCGTAGGCTTGGTGCGTGGAGCAGGGACAGGCCGGACCGGGCTGGCGACGCGCACCGTAGACTTGGTGCGAGTGGCAGGAACAGGCCGGACTGGGCTGGCGACACACACCACTGGCTCTATACCGGGATCTGGAACGGGCCGGACCGGACTGGTAACACACCCCAGTACCTCTCGCCGTGCCTCTAAACCTTCCTTCCCTTCCTTTACCAGTGACCCCCGTAACCTGGTGGCCCTCTGAATACGCCCCTTGTCTGCCTCCGTCAGCCCCGTCATCCATGCCGTGTGCCCCCCCTAAAAATGTTCTGGGGTTGCCTCTCGCCTGTCCGACGTTGACCCGTTTGGCGCCGCTGCTCCTCTCTCCGGCGCGCCTCCACCGTCTCTTCCCACGGACGCTGATCCATCCCGGCCTGTATCTCCTTCCATGTCCAGGCTGCCTGCTCCTGGACACGCTGCTTGGTCCCTTGTATGGTGGGTTTTTCTGTCACGATCGTCGGGATTAATAGAGGAGGACCAAGGCGCAGCGTGTTGAGCGAACATACTTTAATTAGTTAAAGTGCACACACGATACAAAACAACAAAACAACTCGTAACGTCCTAGGTAACAATGACCAACTGGAACAAAAACCCACAAACACCAAGGGAAAACAGACAGTTTAAATATGGCTCCCAATCAGAGACAACCAGCCACAGCTGACACTCATTGCCTCTGATTGGGAGTCACTCAGGCCAACAAAGAAACAGAAGAACTAGAACCCCCAACATAGAAATATACCACATAGAATGAACACACCCTGGCTCAACATATAGAGTCCCAGAGCCAGGGTGTGACAGTACTCCTAAAGGCGCGGACTGCGACCGCGCCTCCACTAGAACAAAACAGGGAGGGCTGGGTGGGCATACCTCCTCGGCGGCGGTTCTGGCTCCGGCCTTGCCCACCACCCTCCAATAAACCCCCCATAGCGCCCCTGGTCCGGTCTGGCCCCGCTGGCTGGAGCTGAACTGGACGTAGCAGGAGCGGTTAGCTTCAGCTCCGTAGTGGAGCAGTTGACCGGTACCTTACCAGGCACCGGTGACCCAGGCACGGGTTGTGCTGGACTGACGACGCGCACCCCTGTCTTGGTGCGTGGAGCAGGGACAGGCCGGACCGGGCTGGCGACGCACACCGTAGGCTTGGTGCGTAGAGCAGGGACAGGCCGGGCTGGCGACGCACACCGTAGGCTTGGTGCGTGGAGCAGGGACAGGCCGGACCGGGCTGGCGACGCACACCGTAGGCTTGGTGCATGGAGCAGGGACAGGCCGGACCGGGCTGGCGACGCACACCGTAGGCTTGGTGCATGGAGCAGGGACAGGCCGGACCGGGCTGGCGACGCACACCGTAGACTTGGTGCGAGTGGCAGGAACAGGCCGGGCCGGGCTGGCGACGCACACCGTAGGCTTGGTGCGTGGAGCAGGGACAGGCCGGACCGGGCTGGCGACGCACACCGTAGACTTGGTGCGAGTGGCAGGAACAGGCCGGGCCGGGCTGGCGACGTGCACCGTAGACTTGGTGCGAGTGGCAGGAACAGGCCGGGCCTGGCTGGCGACGCACACTGTAGGCTTGGTGCGTGGAGCAGGGACAGGCCGGACCGTACTGGGGACACACACCACTGGCTCTATACCGGGATCTGGAACTGGCCGGACCGGACTGGTAACACACCCCAGTACCTCTCGCCGTGCCTCTAAACCTTCCTTCCCTTCCTTTACCAGTGACCCCCGTAACCTGGTGGCCCTCTGAATACGCCCCTTGTCTGCCTCCGTCAGCCCCGTCGTCCATGCCGTGTGCCCCCCTAAAAATTCTCTGGGGTTGCCTCTCGCCTGTCCGGCGTTGACCCGTTGGCGCCGCTGCTCCCTCTCTCCGGCGCGCCTCCACCGTCTCTTCCCACGGACGCCGATCCATCCCGGCCTGTATCTCCTTCCATGTCCAGGCTGCCTGCTCCTGGACACGCTGCTTGGTCCTTGTATGGTGGGTTTTTCTGTCACGATCGTCGTTAATAGAGGAGGACCAAGGCGCAGCGTGTTGAGCGAACATACTTTAATTAGTTAAAGTGCACACACGATACAAAACAACAAAACAACTCGTAACGTCCTAGGTAACAATGACCAACTGGAACAAAAACCCACAAACACCAAGGGAAAACAGACAGTTTAAATATGGCTCCCAATCAGAGACAACCAGCCACAGCTGATACTCGTTGCCTCTGATTGGGAGTCACTCAGGCCAACAAAGAAACAGAAGAACTAGAACCCCCAACATAGAAATATGCCACATAGAATGAACACACCCTGGCTCAACATATAGAGTCCCAGAGCCAGGGTGTGACATATATAATGTCACCTTTTATTTGAGCGTATTTGAATAGATATCTGTTTCACCATTTAGAAATGAAAGCACTTTATGTATCTAGTCCCCCACATTTGAAGAAGTCATAAGTATTTTGACAAATTTACTCATAGTGTATTAAAGTAGTCAAAAGTTTAGTATTTGGTCCCAAACTCGTTGGTTGCATTTGCAGTTTGTTTTGGTTGTTTTTTGGGTTATGTTTTGCCCGATAGTAACTGAATGGTGGATGATGACTGGAGTAATTGTCTGTCTAAGTGAGTAGATAACATGTTTCTAAACACTACTAAATGAATCCTGATGATGACATGATTAAGAAAAATCATGAATGAATCATGAATAATAATGAATGAGAAAGTTACAGAGGCTACAACAAAACATGCTAACCTCTCACCATTACCAATAACAGAGGGGGTATGATCCTTGTTCCTCTGTAACTTTCTCATTCATCATCATTCACGATTCATTCATGATTATTCATCAATCATGGTAGCATCCACATGAATGTAGAAGTGTTCAGAAACATCTTCTATTCTTACTGACAATACAAGTGAAGTGACTCCAAAATGACAGGACACTATTCACCATTCAGTTTCTATTGGGAAAAACATAATCTAAAACACAACCAAGACAAACTGCAAATGTATTCAACAAGTTTGTTGAATCACAAGCTTGATGTAATCACTGCAGGTAAGGAATATGGGACCAAATACTAAACTGTTGACTAAATTAATTTGTCTAAATAATTATGACTTTTCAAATGGGAGAACTACATAATAAAGTACTTTCATTTCTAAACTGTAAAATATACAGTAAGGGAAAAAGTATTTGATCCCCTGCTGATTTTGTACGTTTGCCCACTGACAAAGACATGATCAGTCTATAATTTTAATGGTAGGTTTATTTGAACAGTGAGAGACAGAATAACAACAAAAAAATCCAGAAAAAAGCATGTCAAAAATGTTATAAATTGATTTGCATTTTAATGAGGGAAATAAGTATTTGACCCCCTCTGCAAAACATGACTTAGTACTTGGTGGCAAAACCCTTGTTGGCAATCACAGAGGTCAGACGTTTCTTGTAGTTGGCCACCAGGTTTGCACACATCTCAGGAGGGATTTTGTCCCCACTCCTCTTTGCAGATCTTCTCCAAGTCATTAAGGTTTGAGGCTGAAGTTTGGCAACTCGAACCTTCAGCTCCCTCCCCACAGATTTTTCTATGGGATTAAGGTCTGGAGACTGGCTAGGCCATTACAGGACCTTAATGGGCTTCTTCTGAGCCACTCATTTGTTGCCTTGGCCGTGAGTTTTGGGTCATTGTCATGCTGGAATACCCGTCCACGACCCATTTTCAATGCCCTGGCTGAGGGAAGGAGGGTTCTCACTCAATATTTGATGGTATATGGCCCCATCCATCGTCCCTTTGATGCGGTGAAGTTGTCCTGTCCCCTTAGCAGAAAAACACCCCCAAAGCATAATGTTTCCACCTCCATGTTTGACGGTGGGGATGGTGTTCTTGGGGTCATAGGCAGTATTCCTCCTCCTCCAAACACGGCGAGTTGAGTTGATGCCAAAGAGCTTGATTTTGGTCTCATCTGACCACAACACTTTCACCCAGTTCTCCTCTGAATCATTCAGATGTTCATTGGCTAACTTCAGACGGGCATGTATATGTGCTTTCTTGAGCAGGGGGACCTTGCGGGCACTGCAGGATTTCAGTCCTTCACGGCGTAGTGTGTTACCAATTGTTTTCTTGGTGACTATGGTCCCAGCTGCCTTGAGATCATTGACAAGATCCTCCCGTGTAGTTCTGGGCTGATTCCTCACCGTTCTCATGATCATTGCAACTCCACGAGGTGAGATCTTGCATGGAGCCCCAAGCCAATGGAGATTGACAGTTCTTTTGTGTTTCTTCCATTTGCGAATAATCGCACCAACTGTTGTCACCTTCTCACCAAGCTGCTTGGCGATGGTCTTGTAGCCCATTCCAGCCTTGTGTAGGTCTACAATCTTGTCCCTGACATCCTTGGAGAGCTCTTTGGTCTTGGCCATGGTGGAGAGTTAGGAATCTGATTGATTCATTGCTTCTGTGGACTGGTGTCTTTTATACAGGTAACAAGCTGAGATTAGGAGAACTCCCTTTAAGAGTGTGCTCCTAATCTCAGCTCGTTACCTGTATAAAAGACACCTGAAAGCCAGAAATCTTTCTGATTGAGAGGGGGTCAAATACTTATTTCCCTCATTAAAATGCAAATCAATTTATAACATTTTTGACATGCGTTTTTCTGGATTTTTTTGTTGTTATTCTGTCTCTCACTGTTCAAATAAACCTACCATTAAAATTATAGACAGATCATTTCTTTGTCAGTGGGCAAATGTACAAAATCAGCAGGGGATCAAATACTTTTTTTCCTCACTGTATATGTATGAAAATGTTTAAATAAAAGGTGACATTATGTACTGTTACATAATATGAAACATTGTATCTAAAAACCAAATTTAAAACTGTAAGCTTCACTGTCCAAACACATATGGTGTGGACTATGTGTGCCTGGTAAACACATGTGGATCTGGTGAACAGTTATCACTTGTTGACCAACTACAGGAATACTGACCTCAGAGTCTCCAGTTTACAGTGCGGATTCCCCAGGACAGCGAGAGCAGCTTCACTCCTGAATCCTTCAGGTCATTGTTACTCAGATCCAGCTCTCTCAGGTGTGAGGGGTTTGACATCAGAGCTGAGACCAGAGAAGCACAGCCTTCCTCTTTGACTCCACAGCCTGACAGCCTGCAAAGAGATCATCATGATTTCACAAACTGTTAATTTATCACCAGTAGTGTAGAAGGACAATGGCAGATGCATTTGGTTTATTCTCTTCAAACAACTTATAGATTCATCTTCCGTCTCCTAGAATTGTATGGTCATATTGTTAGACTAATGTGAACATCAATGCATTGATTCAATATGTTATTCAATAATACATATGTCTCTAAACTGAATATTTCTTCCTGATGATTAGTACTTAAATGTCATTTTATGTACTCGACAGAGCAGCTCTGGAGGCTTTGACCACTGGCAGCAGCCTCAGAAGACCTTCCTCTGATCTGGAGTATTTCTTCAGGTCAAACACATCCAGCTCTTTTCTGAAGTCAGCAACACAAAGACCAGAGCTGACCACTGTGCAGGTGACAGTTCTTCTTCTGAGAGACTTCCTGATCTCAGGTAGCTTTGGATCTCCTCCACTAGAGAATGGTCATTCAGTTCTCAGACAGTGGAACAGATTGATGCACCTCTCTGGAGAGGGATTCTCCCTGATCTTCTCCTTGATGTACTTGACTGTTTCTTCACGGCTCTGTGAGCTGCTTCTTGTCTTTGTCAGTAGAGCTCGTAAGTGCTTCTGATTGGACTCCAGTGAGAGGCCCAGAAGGAAGCGGAGGAAAAGGTCCAGGTTTCCCGTCTCACTTTGTAAGGCTTTATCCACAGCACTCTTGTAGAAAGTAACTTCAGGCTTGTCTCTTGACAGCGCAAAAAGTAGCTGAACATTGATTGAGGTTTGGCCATTAGATTCTCATTGTTGTTGATGAATGAGAGGAACACATATACAGCAGCCAGAAACTCCTGAATGCTCAGATGCACAGAAGCAGTACACCTTGTCCTGGTACAGCACATTCCTCTTTAAAGATCTGTGTGCACAATCCTGAGTACACTGAGGCTTCATTGACATCAATGCCAGCCTCTTTTAGGTCTTTTTCATAGAAAATCAGATTGCCCTCAACAAGCTGTTGAAAAGCCAGTTTTCCCAGTGACAGAATGCTCTCTTTATTCCAGTGTGGACCTGTCTCTTCTTTCCCAAGATACTTTTCATTCTTCTGTTCAGTATGAAACACCACAAGGTGTGAGTACATCTCAGTCAGAGTCTTGGGCATCTCTTCTCTCTTATGTTTCAGCATGTGTTCAAGGACTGTTGCAGAAATCCAACAGAAGACTGGAATGTGGCACATGATGTGGAGGCTCCTTGATGTCTTTATGTGTGAGGATGATTCTGCTGGCCAGATCCTCATCACTGAATCTCTTCCTGAAGTACTCCTCCTTCTGTGGGTCATCGAACCCTCGTACCTCTGTCACCTGGTCAACACACCCCTGAAGGGATCTTTATTGGCTGCTGCAGGTCGGGTAGTTACCCAGAGGAGAGCAGAGGGAAGCAGATTTCCCTTGATGAGATTTGTCAGCAGAACATCCACTGAGGTTGACTCTGTGACGTCACAACAGATCTTGTTCTTCTGGAAGTCTAGGGCAGTCGGCACTCATCCAGACCATCAAAGATGAACAGAACTTTGTACTTGTCGTAGATGGAGATTCTTGATTCTTTGGTTTCCTTTGAGAAGTGATTGAGAAGTTCAATGAAAGTGTGTTTTCCCCTTTCATCAAATTCAGCTCCCGAAAAGGGAATGAAAATACAAATTGGACATCCTGATTTGCTTTTCCTTCAGCCCAGTCCAGAATGAACTTCTGCACAGAGACTGTTTTTCCAATGCCAGCGACTCCCTTTGTCAGCACAGTTCTGATAAGTTTGTCTTGTCCAGTTAAGGGTCTGAAGATGTCGTTACATTTGATTGCAGTCTCTGGTCTTGCTTGTTTCCTGGTTGTTGTCTCAATCTGTCTCAGCTCATGTTCATTATTGACCTCTCCTGTTCCACCCTCTGTGATGTAGAGCTCTGTGTAGATCTTATTGAGAAGTGTTGGGTTTCCTTGTTTAGCGATCCCCTCAAATACACATTGAAACTTCTTCTTTAGATTAGATTTGAGTTCACGTTGGCAAATCACAGCAAGCTCATCTGAATGAAGAAATAACACAGAGGATATTAATATTACATCTGATTTCATGCCTACAGTATTGTAAAACTGTGTTATAAAGTTTAAATTATAATAATTTATTCTCTTAACTGTCTGTATAAATCTCTTATTGATTGTATTATTAATCTCTCTCTCTCTCTCTCTCTCTCTCTCTCTCTCTCTCTCTCTCTCTCTCTCTCTCTCTCTCTCTCTCTCTCTCTCTCTCTCTCTCTCTCTCTCTCTCTCTCTCTCTCTCTCTCTCTCTCTCTCTCTCTCTCTCTCTCTCTCTAATTAATCACCACAACACATCCCTGCTGCTACTTGATGAGGTCACTAGGTGTTGTGTTAAGGCTGCTACAATATCACTGAGTTACACAGCTACTTTAGCTGTACTTTGCTTCACAGCTTTTAAATGTTTTTTTCTAAAACAGCATTCAACATGAGGCAGACAGCTCTTACTTTTCTCCAGTGTGTCAGCAAGCTCCTTCTGGTTCATTTTCCTCAGGACGTACAGTGTGATCTTCAGAGCCCCTCTCTGGCACTGCTCTCCTGCTTCTCATCTTCAGCGTCCACCACTTCCTTATCCTGCTTCTGACTCTCAAAGCATTCTGGGAGTTCTGGACTAAGAATCCTCTTGAACATCTTCAGCTCGTTCTTCACAAATGTCATAATATTCTCTTCAAGCAACTGAAATAAATCAAGTAAATAAGTTAAGCAAGAGACTAAATGCTTTCTCATTAACATATTAATGAATGATTGACAGATCAACTTTACTTGAGGTAAACAAAAACAAATGTACATAACAGGACCACATACACTGAATATGGAGGCCAGGTCTGTTTGATGACTCTGGGAAGACTGACCACTGAGAATCTCTGACTCTGATCTCTCCTGTTGGTTTCTGTGGACAAAACATGAGATTACATCTCCTCATCCAGGGAGTACACACACACACACACACACACACACACACACACACACACACACACACACACACACAGACACACACACAGACACACACACACAAAGGGAGGGAATGTTGTGTTTGTTTAATATTGTTTCAGGACTGTGAAAATGGAAAAAAGGATTAGCCTATGGATTATGAAAACAACAAAAATAAATGGTAAAATGGGAGAGGAGAAATGACTAGAGACAGTGTTGTTTAACACACTGACCATGACCCATGAGTTCTTCTTACCTTTGTTCACTAGAAAAGTCTCCCTCTCTAAAGTTTAGAGGTATATCCATAGACTCGTCACTCTTCATGGACACACAGCTGGGGACAGGGGAGGCTGGTCTCTCCTGCTTGATTGGGCTTCAACACAACAGAGACAAACATTACATCTCTCATCTACTCTGAGCTCAGATGGGGAAACATATGAAGAGTTTCATTCTAAAACGCAATTTTCAGAAATGTTGGTAAATTAGCTTTTATTGTTTGAAGAAATTATGAAAGAGATTGGTGTGTTTTTTCACTATCTAATCATGGTATGGGGTTGTTCAATGACAGACATGTATTTGTTTCAAATCCATCACTTGAAGGTTTCATTTCAGAGACAAATAATGTGTTTCTTTTGTAAAATGCTATATTTCTGCCTCACTCTCAGAGAAATCAGAAGTATTGCTAGGTTTTACACAGTAATAAACGTAACAAATAACTACATTTGTAATAAAGAACTGTACACATGTACAACATTCAATACAGTAATATGAGATCTGTATGTAAAACATTTACATTTGTCATTTTAGTCATTTAGCAAATGTTCTTATCCAGGACTGGTTTCCCAAAAGCATCTTAAGGCTAAGTTCATTGTTAGAATCTTCCTAGGAGCATCATAGATGCTTTTTTGCCCTTCCGCATGACTTTATACACGGAAGATCTCCAGTAAACATAGAATCACATGGTGTATCCGTCTCTTTGTGACCGCAGATAAATTCAGAACAAAGTTGAGTACAAATACAAAGTTGCCAATGTCTTTGCAATTGATTCAAACATGGGACGTATACAAATTTGTTTCAAATGAAAACCGAGATGACTGCACTAAAATATAAACAGTAGGCTATAGTCCTATTTCAATCATATTGGAATATATTTCATGTTCAATTAATTGAGTTCTATTTTGCTACTTGGAGGCTACGGTCTGTAATCTGTCTCAATATATTTCATGATGTGTAGCCTAACATGTGCCCAATGATGTGCCAAATCTGTGATTTAGAATAAGCCGTCTCAATATTTGCAGCCGTAGGTGGTAATATCTCTCTAGGAGCTGATCTGTCATCAGTATTGTGCAATAATTCTAATGTTAAGGAAAGATTTTAATGGAGAAAACTGATCCGAGAGCAGCGCTCCCCTTCTTTCGATCCTATCAGTATCGATACATGCTCCACCGGACGTGCAACCTTGTCATGCTGCTGATCCAGTTTCTACTGGTCTGCCTGCGGATCTGGAACTCTGACCTGTTCACCTGACGTGTGACCTTGTCCCGAACCTGCTGTTTCGACCCTCTCTCTCTCTCTCTCCCTTTCTCTCTCTCTCTCTCTCTCTACCATACCTGCTGTCTCGACCTCTGAATGCTCGGCTATGAACAGCCAACTGACATTTACTCCTGAGGTGCTGACCTGTTGCACCCTCTATAACCACAGTGATTATTATTTGACCCTGCTGGTCATCTATTAACATTTGAACATCTTGAAGAACGATTTGGCCTTAATGGCCATGTACTCTTATAACCTCCCCCCAGCACAGCCAGAAGAGGACTGGCCTCCCCTCAGAGCCTGGTTCCTCTCTAGGTTTCTTCCTAGGTTCCTGCCTTTCTAGGGAGTTTTTCCTAGCCACCGTGCTTCTACATCTACATTGCTTGCTCTTTGGGGTTTTAGACTGGGTTTCTATATAAGCACTTTGTGACAACTGCAGATGTAAAAAAATGTCTTCTGGGAGTTTGAGAAGTCAATGAGAGGTAAAAATGACTTCCTTAGTTGTTAATTTGGAAAATGTCTTAAGTAGTTTAACAAACTGACACATTTTCATGTTGGTCAAAAACAACTTTATATCGAAGGAGTGCCTTCGATTTGACGGCCTGCACATGTGCAGTTCGGCACAAGACGACCATTAGACCCAATGACGTATTTCTGCGCATGCGCTTCAAATCAAATAAAATTGTATTTCTCACATGCGCCGAAAACAACAGTGGTACACTTTACCGTGAAATGCTTACTTACGAGCCCTTTCCCAACAATGCAGAGTTAAAAAGTCACAAAAATTTGCTAAATAAAAAAGGAAATAGTAACATAATAAAATAACAATAATGAGGCTATAAGGAGTACCAGTACTGAGTCAATGTGCAGGGGTACCAGGTAGTTGAGGTAATAACTAGACTATATAACAGGAGTACCAGTACTGAGTCAATGTGCAGGGTACCAGGTAGTTGAGGTAGTAACTAGACTATATACCAGGAGTACCAGTACTGAGTCAATGTCCAGGGGTACCAGGTAGTTGAGGTAATAACTAGACTATATACAAGGAGTACCAGTACTGAGTCAATGTGCAGGGTACCAGGTAGTTGAGGTAATAACTAGACTATATACAAGGAGTACCAGTACTGAGTCAATGTGCAGGGGTACCAGGTAGTTGAGGTAATAACTAGACTATATACAAGGAGTACCAGTACTGAGTCAATGTCCAGGGGTACCAGGTAGTTGAGGTAATAACTAGACTATATACAAGGAGTACCAGTACTGAGTCAATGTGCAGGGGTACCAGGTAGTTGAGGTAATAACTAGACTATATACAAGGAGTACCAGTACTGAGTCAATGTGCAGGGGTACCAGGTAGTTGAGGTAATAACTAAACTATATACAAGGAGTACCAGTACTGAGTTAATGTGCAGGGTACCAGGTAGTTGAGGTAATAACTAGACTATATACAAGGAGTACCAGTACTGAGTCAATGTGCAGGGGTACCAGGTAGTTGAGGTAATAACTAGACTATATACAAGGAGTACCAGTACTGAGTCAATGTGCAGGGTACCAGGTAGTTGAGGTAATAACTAGACTATATACAAGGAGTACCAGTACTGAGTCAATGTCCAGGGGGTACCAGGTAGTTGAGGTAATAACTAGACTATATACAAGGAGTACCAGTACTGAGTCAATGTGCAGGGGTACCAGGTAGTTGAGGTAATAACTAGACTATATACAAGGAGTACCAGTACTGAGTCATTGTCCTGGGGGACCAGGTAGTTGAGGTAATAACTAGACTATATACAAGGAGTACCAGTACTGAGTCAATGTGCAGGGGGTACCAGGTAGTTGAGGTAATAACTAGACTATATACAAGGAGTACCAGTACTGAGTCAATGTACAGGGGTACCAGGTAGTTGAGGTAATAACTAGACTATATACAAGGAGTACCAGTACTGAGTCAATGTCCAGGGGTACCAGGTAGTTGAGGTAATAACTAGACTATATACAAGGAGTACCAGTACTGAGTCAATGTGCAGGGGTACCAGGTAGTTGAGGTAATAACTAGACTATATACAAGGAGTACCAGTACTGAGTCAATGTCCAGGGGTACCAGGTAGTTGAGGTAATAACTAGACTCTATACAAGGAGTACCAGTACTGAGTCAATGTGCAGGGGTACCAGGTAGTTGAGGTAATAACTAGACTATATACAAGGAGTACCAGTACTGAGTCAATGTGCAGGGGTACCAGGTAGTTGAGGTAATAACTAAACTATATATAAGGAGTACCAGTACTGAGTCAATGTGCAGGGTACCAGGTAGTTGAGGTAATAACTAGACTATATACAAGGAGTACCAGTACTGAGTCAATGTGCAGGGGTACCAGGTAGTTGAGGTAATAACTAGACTATATACAAAGAGTACCAGTACTGAGTCAATGTGCAGGGTACCAGGTAGTTGAGGTAATAACTAGACTATATACAAGGAGTACCAGTACTGAGTCAATGTCCAGGGGTACCAGGTAGTTGAGGTAATAACTAGACTATATACAAGGAGTACCAGTACTGAGTCAATGTGCAGGGGTACCAGGTAGTTGAGGTAATAACTAGACTATATACAAGGAGTACCAGTACTGAGTCATTGTCCTGGGGGACCAGGTAGTTGAGGTAATAACTAGACTATATACAAGGAGTACCAGTACTGAGTCAATGTGCAGGGGTACCAGGTAGTTGAGGTAATAACTAGACTATATACAAGGAGTACCAGTACTGAGTCAATGTACAGGGGTACCAGGTAGTTGAGGTAATAACTAGACTATATACAAGGAGTACCAGTACTGAGTCAATGTCCAGGGGTACCAGGTAGTTGAGGTAATAACTAGACTATATACAAGGAGTACCAGTACTGAGTCAATGTCCAGGGGTACCAGGTAGTTGAGGTAATAACTAGACTATATACAAGGAGTACCAGTACTGAGTCAATGTGCAGGGGTACCAGGTAGTTGAGGTAATAACTAGACTATATACAAGGAGTACCAGTACTGAGTCAATGTACAGGGGTACCAGGTAGTTGAGGTAATAACTAGACTATATACAAGGAGTACCAGTACTGAGTCAATGTGCAGGGGTACCAGGTAGTTGAGATAATAACTAGACTATATACAAGGAGTACCAGTACTGAGTCAATGTGCAGGGGTACCAGGTAGTTGAGGTAATAACTAGACTATATACAAGGAGTACCAGTACTGAGTCAATGTCCAGGGGTACCAGGTAGTTGAGGTAATAACTAGACTATATACAAGGAGTACCAGTACTGAGTCAATGTCCAGGGGTACCAGGTAGTTGAGGTAATAACTAGACTATATACAAGGAGTACCAGTACTGAGTCAATGTGCAGGGGTACCAGGTAGTTGAGGTAATAACTAGACTATATACAAGGAGTACCAGTACTGAGTCAATGTGCAGGGGTACCAGGTAGTTGAGGTAATAACTAGACTATATACAAGGAGTACCAGTACTGAGTCAATGTGCAGGGGTACCAGGTAGTTGAGGTAATAACTAGACTATATACAAGGAGTACCAGTACTGAGTCAATGTGCAGGGGTACCAGGTAGTTGAGGTAATAACTAGACTATATACAAGGAGTACCAGTACTGAGTCAATGTGCAGGGTACCAGGTAGTTGAGGTAATAACTAGACTATATACAAGGAGTACCAGTACTGAGTCAATGTGCAGGGGTACCAGGTAGTTGAGGTAATAACTAGACTATATACAAGGAGTACCAGTACTGAGTCAATGTGCAGGGGTACCAGGTAGTTGAGGTAATATGTACATGTAGGTAGGGGTAAAAGTGACTAGGCAATCAAGATAGTGATTACATCTCCTCAACCAGGGAGTGCACACACACACACACACACATACACATACACACACACACACAAACACACAGGGAGGGAATGATGTGTTAGTTTAATATTTTTTCAGGACTATGAAAATTGAAAAAATTATTAGCCTATGGATTATGAAAACAACAAAAATAAATGGGAAAATGGGAGAGGAGAAATGACCAGAGACAGTGTTGTTTAACTCACTGACCATGACCCATGAGTTCTTCTTACCTTTGTTCAGTAGAAAAGTCTCCCTCTCTAAACTTCATAGGAGGATGCATAGACCAGTCACTCTTCATGGACACACAGCTGGGTACAGGGGAGGCTGGTCTCTCCTGCTTGATTGGGCTTCAACACAACAGAGACAAACATTACATCTCTCATCTACTCTGAGCTCAGATGGGGAAACATAAGAAGAGTTTCATTACAAAAACGCTATATATCCATTTTCAGAAATGTTAGTAAATTAGCTTCTATTGTTTAAAGAAATGATCAAATAAATGGTTGTGTTTTCTCACTAGCTAATCATGGCAGGGGGTTGTTCAATGACAGACATGTGTTTGATTAAAATCGATCAATTAATGGCTCTTCTATATGGAGCTCTTCTTTATCTACAGTGGTGTTACTTTGGCAGATAATGTCACCCATCTAAATAAATAGTATATATATGAATATATAGTTAACTAAATGTATGGTGTTTTTGGTTTATGTCAGTTTCATTGTTTGTTATGCTATAAATGTTATGGTTGTAATTGGTAAAATGAACTAGAAAATGTCATATTTTGCAATTCTGAGTAATTACTACTTTAATAAGGATATACACTTAATTCAGTACTACTGCAGTTGCTAAATAATTCCAATAGATGGCAGCATAAGACCATGAATGAGATTTCAGAAGGTTAGTTTAGTTCTCCCTGGATACACCACCACTCCCCCTCACAGGAAAACTCCTGCACACGCTTTTTACTGTTCCTTTCCACACTGCTAACGCAAGAGGAACGACTGAAAACGCATTTAACAGATTACTGTGAAATAATATAATGATGATTCATGTTTATTATTAGCTGTTTTTATGCTCATGTTTTGAAATTATACTTCATTACTATAACGATTATCAATAAGCCTGAACATTAATTTAGTCACCTCTGGTTGAGATAAACGTATGTTCCTGGTACATTCATTGTCAGATTCATCAACCAGCAGCGAGCACTCTGCCTCTGCCTTCTAGCTACAAGCTGTGGGCATGTTGAGGTACATTTGCTAACTGGGAGGGTTGCATGAT
The DNA here is from genome assembly GCF_020615455.1 of Coregonus clupeaformis. Lineage (NCBI taxonomy): Eukaryota > Metazoa > Chordata > Actinopteri > Salmoniformes > Salmonidae > Coregonus > Coregonus clupeaformis. The sequence continues at coordinate 387,033 of NW_025533735.1, read as the reverse complement.
GTAATTTATTGGTGGGCTGGAAGACGCACTCTTGTCTTTTCCATTCCGAGGTTGTTTAATCGATATATTAGATATTAAAAAATGCATGTATACTAGGGTTGAGGTTGGAGCATCTGACTAGTGATTATTTACCCGGGGTTCAACACCTGCTATAGTCACTATTTAATTGCTCTTCCAAAAGCATCACAGGCCTAATACGAGATATATCGCTAACTAAAGTAATGAGTGACCATTTTAGAAAATCATGGGACATATAGTATTTGGTTGCATGCTATTTTATTTCAATCATATTGCTGCTTGTAGCTTATAACTGATGCTTCGTGGTCTTATGCTGCAATCTATTGGAAATATTTAGCAATTAAATGTCATGAGCCCTCTCACTCCACCGGGTTACCACCTTAATTTGTTTCCACTCTGCTCACCACTCTCTCTCTACTCAGCCTAACTAGCTCCACCTGTCCCTGCTCTGCTCGGCTCTAATTACTCTGCCAGCTGCGCTGCATTACCCACTAACCTCTCCCAGTATTTATAGTCCTGTCTTTCAGCTCTCCTTTGTCAGATCGTCTGCAAAGCTCACACCCGAACCTGTTTGCTCGCTTCTGGCTCACCCTGGTTTTGTGACCCCGGACCTGCCTGTTTTTGGGATACTCATCTGCCTCAGGAGATCCAGACCTGCTTCTGCCATTACGACTCCTGACTACTCTTCAATCCCGGTAACTCTGACCAGCCTTCTGCCTTGCTACTACGTATTTTGGATTTCCCTTGAACTGTACTGCTGCCTGGTTTCATTCCGCCCTGTTGTGTCTGTGTCTCCCCCCAGGACTTCTGGACCACCCACCACCGGCTTCATAGGACGCATCGCTGCCACTGGGGGGCACAGACCCAGCGCATTGGACGGGATCCCTGTTACCCCTGGAGCCTTCATTCCTCCCTACTTCCCTTTTCCCTTAAGTTTAATAAACTTTCTGGTGTGACGCAATTGTGGTCCTCTGGTCGTCTGTCTGAACCGTGACAGTACGATCTGACCATCATGGACTCAGCGCACACTTCCCCCGACATGGAAACCGAAGAACCTGAGCAACCCACCGCCATGCTACGCCTGGAACACACTGAGAGAGAGCTAGGCCGCATGAGCGGCGACATCACCTCTCTGCTTCAGGTCGGCCACCAACAGCATCAGCAGTTCCAGCAGCACCAGCAGCAGTCCCAGCAGCAGCAACAACAACTCGCCATGATCATTCAACTCCTCACCAACCTGACCCCAGCCAGTCTGCCCACCAGCCCTGCCCCCCGAGTTACCTGCCCCGGTCATTGCAGCCGCTGCTCCGAACCCAAGATTGGAAACCCCGAGCGGTTCAACGGCGATTCAACCCAGGTCCGGCCATTCCTGACTAGCTGCGACTTCAGTTCTCCTTGCAGCCAAGGACCTTCGCCACGGAGGGGCTAAAGTTGGGTATGCCATCACTCACCTGACGGGCCGAGCTCGACTCTGGGGAACAGCAGAGTTGAACGTCAAACCCCCGCATGTGCGAACCTTCGACCGGTTTGCCGAGGAGATGCTGAAGGTGTTTGACCTGGATTCACCAACCGCAGAGGCGTCTCGTGAACTGTTCAGTATTCGACAAGGCAGACGTGCAGTCGCAGACCATTCCATCGACTTCCGAACCCTGGCTAGGCGAAGTTCTTGGAACACACCATCGTTGGTGGACGCGTTCTTCCATAGTTTGGCTGACTATATCAAGGACGAGTTGGTCTCCCATGAACTGCCTTCCACTCTTGATGAAGCCATCGCACTGACTGTCAGGATCGACAGAAGGATACAGACCCGTCGTCTGTGAGAGGGGGCGCCAAGGTCCACCTACTACCGGCATTCGGAGAGATCCGACTGGGCTCCTGTCATCTACTGCCACTCACCCAGGTCAGCTTGATCAGTCTGAGCCTATGGAGATTGGGCGAGCCTCTCTCACTCCTGCAGAGCGCCAGCGACGCTTCACCTCAAACCTCTGCCTCTATTGTGGAGGTGATGGACATCGTGTGGTAACCTGCCCTTTAAAGGGCCGAAGCTCACCGGGCATAGGGGGAGTCCGGTTGAGTTCAATGACCATCCAGTCCTCCGACCGCAAACCCCTGCTGCAAGTTCACCTCCGCCTCCCTGACTCAACTCACACCCTGGCTGCTCTGGTGGATTCTGGCGCCGAAGCCAACATAATGGACATCAAGCTGGCACGCCAACTGGGACTGGAGAACCTCCGTTTGACACCTCCTATTCCTGCCCGGGCACTGGACGGACACTTACTCGGATCGGTCACTCATGTCACGGCCCCGGTCTCGATGGGTCTGTCCGGGAAACCATCAAGAAACTATCCAGTTTCACCTGCTCCCCTCTCCAGGCCAACCCCTCATCCTGGGTTACCCATGGCTCCGCCGGCACAACCCTCAGCTCGACTGGGTGACCGGGGTGATCAGGGAGTGGGGAGAGGACTGCCACCGAACCTGCCTGCTTGCCGCACGCTACCCCCTCGGCCAGTACCTACTAACTCCGCTCCTGACCCCTCCAAGGACCCTGTGTCGATTCTGCCAAGTCCCTGCATCGTTGCAGCTCTGACCTGGGCTGTTGAGGAACAGGTGCTGGAGGCTCTCCGTAACCAGCCAGGTCCCAGCACTTGCCCAGCTGACCGCCTTTTTGTCCCCCGAAGACCTGAGGTCCCAGGTCGTTCAGTGGGGACATGACTCCCGCCTAGCTTGTCACCCTGGCTCCACCCGCACTTACAACCTGCTCGCCCAGAGGTTCTGGTGGCCCTCTCTGAGGAAGGATGTACGGGAATTCGTCCCAAGCCTGCCCCATCTGCAACCAACACAAGTCGTCCTGCCAGCCCCCCAGCCGGATTGCTGCAGCCCCTGCCTGTGCCCAGGAGTCCGCTGGTCCCTGCTGCGCCTTGTCCTCCTCCTCCACGGCTCGTCGATGGTGGTCTGGTTTACACCGTCCGCCGCCTGCTTCGGTCCAGACGGAGGGGTAGGGGTCTCCAGTACCTCATTGACTGGGAGGGCTATGGACCTGAGGAAAGGACCTGGGTGCCAGCTAGTCGGGATTGTGGATAGGACTCTCATCACCGCTTTCCACCAACGGCATCCTGATCAACCTGCAATCCGTAGGGGGCCGCCCCAGAGGGGTCCCTAACCGTCCTGCCCGCTCGGCTTCCTGTCCTGTGCCTGATCCTGTCTCGGGACCTGTCCCATCTCCCGACCACGGCCCTCCGGCTTCCTCCGAGGATGAGGACGTTCACTCGGACCGTTCGGAGGAGTTCTAGCCCTCCTCCGGCTCCCCTCCTCCCGCCCGGCGTGGTGTTGCTCTTGGGACTTCTGGGGCCGTCCCTTGGGGGGGGGGTTCTGTCATGAGCCCTCTCACTCCACCGGGTTACCACCTTAATTTGTTTCCACTCTGCTCACCACTCTCTCTCTACTCAGCCTAACTAGCTCCACCTGTCCCTGCTCTGCTCGGCTCTAATTACTCTGCCAGCTGCGCTGCATTACCCACTAACCTCTCCCAGTATTTATAGTCCTGTCTTTCAGCTCTCCTTTGTCAGATCGTCTGCAAAGCTCACACCCGGAACCTGTTTGCTCGCGCTTCTGGCTCACCCTGGTTTTGTGACCCCGGACCTGCCTGTTTTTTGGGATACTCATCTGCCTCAGGAGATCCAGACCTGCTTCTGCCATTACGACTCCTGACTACTCTTCAATCCCGGTAACTCTGACCAGCCTTCTGCCTTGCTACTACGTATTTTGGATTTCCTTGAACTGTACTGCTGCCTGGTTTCATTCCGCCCCTGTTGTGTCTGTGTCTCCCCCCAGGACTTCTGGACCACCCACCACCGGCTTCATAGGGACGCTCGCTGCCACTGGGGGGGCACAGACCCAGCGCATTGGACGGGATCCCTGTTACCCCTGGAGCCTTCATTCACTCCCTACTTCCCTTTTCCCTTAAGTTTAATAAACTTTCTGGTGTGACGCAATTGTGGTCCTCTGGTCGTCTGTCTGAACCGTGACATTAAAAGTTATTAAGTCACGTACAGACGTTGGTGAGGCAGCTGAGAAATAAAGTGTATTAGATCAGTCACAAACCTGCCCCACGCCAATTGCTGGACTTTCACACAGAGGTTACTAGGTCACCCAATTCAAACCACATTTGAAAAATAAAACAAATGTGTCTTGGAATTATACATATAATAAAATAACAACAAAATAATCAAAACGCTATTTAATACTATAATTGTATTTACTAAGATAATAGTATTACTAAAATAGTTTCTAAAAGTGTTCTAGGCTACCCTACCCTAGAATTAGGGGTTAGGGTTACGGCTAAAATAGGTTATAAGTAGGGTAAGAGTTTCTGTATAGCACTTTGTGACATCTGCTGGTGTAAAAAGTGCTTTATAAATACATTTGATTGATTGTTAGGTTTAGGGTTTACAGTAATCCCTCGTTTATCGCGGGGGTTACGTTCCGAAAATGACCCGCGATAAGTGAAATCCGCGAAATAGAAAACTTTTTTTTTTTACAATTAGCAACTATTACATGTATACAAATACAGTGACTCACGTCTTGAATTTATTGTTCACGAAGGCTTCTGCCTCAGCAGTATCCGCAGACGCCATCTCACCGTGCAGACAAACATTTTTAAGTCCAAAGCGTTTCTTAAACTTTTCAAACCAGCCCTTGCTTGCATTAAATGCGCTTGGCACTTTGTCAGCAGCACTTGCTGGGGGCCTGGCATCCTCTCCCTCTGTTTTATGTACGTACACATAACTGCACGAGACGACAAAATGATAGCACAATTCGTAGCATGTTTTGATACAAGAAGCGGGAGTGAGTTTTTAGCGAATCAGAATGCAGAGCACAATGCACCAAAAAAAAAATGCATTATGAAAATCCGCGAAATAGCGAATCCGCGATAAGTGAACCGCGAAGTGGCGAGGGATCACTGTATATGGTAAAAAATAGTATGGGTTTATGGCACTCTTGCGCCTCCTTGTGGCCGTATGTGGATACTACATAACTCATTCATTACATTTACGTCATTTAGCAGACGCTCTTATCCAGAGCGATTTACAGTTAGTGAGTGCATACATTATTTATTTATTTTTTCATACTGGCCTACAGTGGGAAGCGAACCCACGGGTCTCCCGGTCGCGGCCGGCTACAACAACAAGGATCTCTAGTGGCACTAGACCCCTGCACCACTCGGGAGACCTGACACTTCATGACACTTGCTAGGCTCATAATCTGAGGTAGCAACTGCGTCAGATCTACAAATCCATTCGCTAGACCACCCGATTAGACAACAATCACCCCATTATACCCATTTGGTTTGCAACTCAGTGAACCTGGGCAGCATTCGTAACCTTGTTAATATAAGTTACCTGAGGTAAACCTACAGGGTTAACACTCACCAAGTAGCCGTAACCTTGTTAATAATAAGTTACCTGAGGTAAACCTACAGGGTTAACGCTCACCAAGTAGCCGTAACCTTGTTAATAATAAGTTACCTGAGGTAAACCTACAGGGTTAGCGCTCACCAAGTAGCCGTAACCTTGGTAATAATAAGTTACCTGAAGTAAACCTACAGGGTTAGCGCTCACCAAGTAGCCATAACCTTATTAATAATAAGTTACCTGAGGTAAACCTACAGGGTTAACGCTCACCAAGTAGCCGTAACCTTGTTAATAATCAGTTACCTGAGGTAAACCTACAGGGTTAACGCTCACCAAGTAGCTGTAACCTTGTTAATAATAAGTTACCTGAGGTAAACCTACAGGGTTAACGCAGGCAGGTCTCATTGATAACAATAGTGAAGCTGGCATTGTGACGCAGAACAATGGGCTGGCAATAGAACGTTCTGAAGGCAGTCGGTGTCACGGAGCTCAATAGAACTAATAGGAGCTGGTAGGGTGAAAAATACCCTAAAATAAGGCCTGTTTTTTCGCAATCACTTCATAACCAGGGACAGAAGGTAATATTATGAAACTGGGCTCCATGGCGGATGCAATTAACTAATTTTATCCGAAATAAAGGTTGTAAAAAATGTCACTTGAGGCGCCCCGAAAATAATATTCAAAAGTTCAGTCCTTGGACACAGAGGGATTAAACACTAAAGTTACCGTCCATCTAGTGAAGAGAGGAGAACCGGACAGAGGGAGCGCAGGAAGCCAGCATCCGTCAACTAGAGAGAGGGAGAAGCCCTCCACTGTATTTAACAGGTGGAAGAAACAACCCGGGAGCTCCATCGGTCCACAAGAAATGCAGGCAGCCGGTGATGATGTAGTGGTAGCTAGGATAACTAGGATGCTGCTGGTAGAGTAGCTAGCTTAGCTAGCTGTACCGACTAGCTTGGCTAGCTAGCAGGTCATTCGTCTGTCCCTCGAGGATGATGACGAATCCGGTGAACCACAAGATGAAACAAGGATAGCGAGTGAAAAGGATCTGGCTACACTCATACTGTCACTGACCAAAAGCAAATTGAACAATAAACTTCCGGCGTCTCAACACTGTAACAAACTCCGTCGTTGTTCCCCAACATCACCTCAGTCCACTCTGCGCGTAACTGGACAATATGCTTGGCGCCAAACCGTACGTGGACGCGGACAGTTCCAGAACGCGGACATGAGCAGAGCAACACAATAAACTAAACCAAGTCTTTACAGTCGGGTACATTTGTAATATTCATTTTTATTATTATTATGTGTAACCCTCTCACCAGGCTCGAATTTGACTCTCACGATATTACCTTATTTAGAATATCTGAACAGCATGGGATATTAGGTGAGAAGGACATCTCCAATAAGAATCCCTATTGTAAACTTGCTAGGGTGAATGACAAATAGGGTATTAACTTCAGATAGAATGATTATAGACTTGGTTATTGTTATAAGGATATGCTTTCCCATGCATTAAATGAAACTGAAACAGTAAATGACTCCCACCAATACAACAGACATAAGGTTCAAGATCTATATTAATCAAATGTTCAATGTATCACATCAAAAGAAATAAAAATTATAAACCCCAATGATTTTTCCACAACCCATGTCCAAATTATTTGCAAGCTTGCTTAAACCCTGGGCGCGCGTTGGAGCTCATAAAAAAATGACGACATACATAAAGTCCCGAAGTCCACCACACATTTGTAGTTACTCACTACTTGTAGATAATGCCTCAGCAAAATATAGTAGTTCCGTGCAGGTGTCCTCACAAGATCCACAGCGAACACAGCTATCAATGCAGCCAGTACTCGGTAGCAGCAACAGACATCCGTTGGAAACCCGAACTCGTTGATCGTCACAAGCAACTCTCTCCAAGTCTTGCAGGATGCTAGGCTAACCTCTAGGATGTCGAATGTCTCCACAATGCGACGGCAGCTTCAGTCTCCACTTGGTCTTTCTTAACTAAATAATAAACACTCTCTTATAGAAATAAAATCAGGATTTCCCTTAAAAAAAACTCTGTAGGTATGGTTTGTTCTCTCTTTATCGTTTCCTTTGGTCGTTTTTCCTTCACCAACCCCACTAACGTCTCTCCTCTCCCTTCTCTTCAACCTTTCCCTCTCTTTTCTTTCCCAGCAACCAGTCCACTCTCCCATTGGCCACAACTTAACAAGTTACCTCATTGGTCAAAACTTTAACGAGATACGTGGGAAATTTAAACTTAAAAGTAAACCAACCTATTCACTTGTACATTTTTTTTTAAACATTGCTTCAAAAGAAATGCATTAATGACATTACAAATCAGGAGCTATTCGATCACCTTTTAAATCTAATACCAATGAATTATAACAAATAAACTCTATACTTGGTTTTAGCAAGGTATTACATATGTAAAACAAAAATTCGTTGTTTTTTAAAACAATATTTTGAGATCTGGGCCCATATCCACAAAGCGTCTCACAGTAGAAAATTGGTCCTCTCTCTCCCCAGACAGACTCATTTTAGACCACTAACCCCTAAACAGAGATACAGCATGTTGGCAGGGCCCCCCTCCTCTCTCTCCCCAGATAGACTCATTTTAGACCACTAACCCCTAAACAGAGATACAGCATGTTGGTTGTGGTTAACACAATGACAACTAATTCTTGAATGTACATCTGCCGCTCTCTCAGATAAATAAGTAGTACTGCTAGGTTTTACACAGTCAAATGTAACATTTTTATAAATAATAATATGCCATTTAAAATTATGCTTCAAATGAAAACAGAGATGACTGCATTACAATATAAACAGTAGGCTATAGGCCTATTTCAATCATATTGAAATATATTCAATGTTCAATATATTTAGTTTTATTTTGCTACTTGTAGACTACGGTCTGTAATTTCTCTCAATATATTTCATGATGTGTAGCCTAACATGTGAACAATGATGTGCCAAATCTGTGATTTAGAATAAGCCGCCTCAATATTTGCAGCCGTAGGTGGTAATATCTCTCTAGGAGCTGATCCGTCATCAGTATTGTGAACTAATTATAATGTTAAGGAAAGATTTGAATGGAGAAAACTGATCCAAGAGCAGCGCCATTGAGTTCTATTTTGCTACTCTATTGTGACACGGCAATCAGGATATAGATTACATCTCCTCATCCAGGGAGTGCACACACACACACACACACACACACACACACACACACACACAAACACACACTCACACTCACTGACAGACACACACACACTCACTGACAGACACACACACACACACACACACAGGGAGGGAATGTTGTGTTTGTTTAATATTGTTTCAGGACTATGAAAATGGAAAAAAGGTTTAGCCTATGGATTATGAAAACAACAAAAATAAATGGTAAAATGGGAGAGGAGAAATGACTAGAGACAGTGTTGTTTAACTCACTGACCATGACCCATGAGTTCTTCTTACCTTTGTTTAGTAGAAAAGTCTCCCTTCTCTAAACTTCATAGGTAGACCCATAGACTGGTCACTCTTCATGGACACACAGCTGGGTACAGGGGAGGCTGGTCTCTCCTGCTTGATTGGACTTCAACACAACAGAGTCAAACATTACGTCTCTCATCTACTCTGAGCTCAGATGGGGAAACAAGAGTTTCATTCCAAAACGCTATATATCCATATTCAGAAATGTACAGGGGAGGCAACAACAATCACCCCATTATACCCATTTGGTTTGTAACTCAGTGAACCTGCGCAGCATTCGCTCAAATTGATGCCTACGAACGAAGACTTCGATGCATATCAAATTATCAAATTACACAGCAGCCTTTTAGAAACAACAAGTCCTCAAAGAAAAGGTTATTTTCTTAATTAAAAAATGTATTCTGGCTGTTTAAATCTGCCACATCTTGAAAAAGAGGACAGGGATATGCGTTTTGTTTAGATTGTACACTTTTTTCTTAAAACAAATATGTTTAACCATGACCAGAAAATGTTTAACGTTTGATGGCTTTGCGCCAGACAACACCTCTTAGACTGTGGCTCACCACAACATGTACTCAGGTTAACAGTGAGCGCGCTCACCAAGTAACCGTAACCTTGTTAATACCGTTTTTTACAATCACTTTGGCACTAATTTCAGAACCTTGATGTCATTTTTCAAAACTCTAGACACAAAACTCAAAATGGTCATCACTTGTAACACAGGCTGTCCAATGTTCAAAACATTGCATTGTGCATTCATATCTTTAAAGAAATCTTGCACTTGCACAATCATTGGTTCAAAAACAAATTTATTGTGAAATACCAATGAAACATTAATTTAGATCACCCACACACAAGCAACCGATAGTTTCACTGTGTCATTGTTCGTATCGATCATTAAATATTGTAGTACAAAACAGGTGATACATGTTTCATTATGGTACTACATGTAAATACATCCCCTGTAAAAGTACTGCAGTAGTAGAGAGAATACTACAGACACAGTAGAATCATTGAACAAAATCTGAAATATATTGATGAAAAACAATACAGTACTGTAAAACATCAAATGCAGTGTTCCTCAACTTGCTTGCTTGTACTGTAAAAAGCAAAACATAGGAGTGATTACTGTACTTCTACATTTTCATCAACTCTGTCTTGTGGTTTTGGCCACAGGTTCTCATCTACATCACAATGGATGTTTTCATTAGCCAAACATCTTGGAAAAAACATTACATTACATTTTACATTTACATTTTAGTCATTTAGCAGACGCTCTTATCCAGAGCGACTTACAGGAGCAATTAGGGTTAAGTGCCTTGCTCAAGGGCACATCGACAGATTTTTTCACCTAGTCGGCTCGGGGATTAGAACCAGCGACCTTTCGGTTACTGGCACAACGCTTTTACCCACTAAGCTACCTGCCGCCCCTTTGGCCATGGCGAATCCAGGCCTGACACTGGTCTGCCGTGATGTCATTGCATGCGTCATCCATGGCCTGGAGAAGAGTGACTTGTTCATGAGGGTGCCTATCATAAACCTTCCATCTCCATGTGGAGAAAAATTCCTCAATCGGGTTAAGGAAAGGAGAGTATGGGGGTAAATACAGGGTGGTAAATTGTGCATGGGCCTGGAACCATGCTTGCACCATATGAGCATGGTGGAACCTGACATTATCCCACACAATGACATAGGTCACGCCACCAGCTCTACAGGCCTGATCGAGCTCATCAAGGAAGGTTACAAGGGGACCATAGAAATGGTGTCTGATAAAGACACATAGATAATGTAGTCTAATTGGTTCATGCTCCACGCTAATTGGTGACAATGAATCTTGTTACTTTGAAACTTTCATGATCTAAACATGGAATATTGTTTGTCTGTTTCCATACAACTATGCATTAAGAGCAATGCAACAGTTACTTATCATTTTGAGCAGTTGTATCAATTGATAGTTGGATAATTGTAATGAAATGAATAGACACTCATCTGAAATGTAATGTGTGAATTGCCTTTTGAAATAGTAGTACTTTGATGTTAAGTTGTGTCATATTGAACAGGTGACTTTTGTTAAATGAACAAATGATCTTAGTTTTATGTGTATTGTATCCAAGCAATTGAAAAAAGTGTTAGTTTTGAAAAATGCGCATTTTGATCATTGGTTGTGAGTTTTGTGTCTAGAGTTTTGAAAAATGACGTCAAGGTTCTGAAATTAGTGCCAAAGTGATTGTAAAAAACTGTAATAAGTTACCTGAGGTAAATCTACAGGGTTAACGCTCACCAAGTAGCCGTAACCTTGTTAATAATAAGTTACCTGAGGAAAACCTACAGGGTTAACGCTCACCAAGTAGCTGTAACCTTGTTAATAATAAATTACCTGAGGTAAATCTACAGGGTTAACGCTCACCAAGTAGCCGTAACCTTGTTAATAATAAGTTACCTGAGGAAAACCTACAGGGTTAGCGCTCACCAAGTAGCTGTAACCTTGTTAATAATAAGTTACCTGAGGTAAACCTACAGGGTTAGCGCTCACCAAGTAGCTGTAACCTTGTTAATAATAAGTTACCTGAGGTAAACCTACAGGGTTAACGCTCACCAAGTAGCCGTAACCTTCTTAATAATAAGTTAACTGAGGTAAACCTACAGTAGAACTAATAGGAGCTGGCAGGGTGAAAAATGCCCAAACATAAGGCCTGTTTTTTCGCGATTACTTCATAACCAGGGACAGAAGGTAATATTATGAAACTTGGCTCCATGGCGGATGCAATGAACTAATTTTATCAGAAATAAACTTTGTAAAAAATGTAACTTGAGGCGCCCCGAAAATAGTATTCAAAAAGTTCAGTCCTTGGACACAGAGGGGTTAAACACTAAAGTTACCGTCCATCTAGTGAAGAGAGGAGAACCGGACAGAGGGATGGTAGGTAGCCAGCATCCGTCAACGAGAGAGGGAGAAGCCCTCCACCGTATTTAACAGGTGGAAGAAACAACCAGGGAGCTCCATCGGTCCACAAGAAAAGCAGGCAGCCGGTGATGATGTAGTGGTAGCTAGCTTAGCTAGCTGTACCGACTAGCTTGGCTAGCTAGCAGGTCGTTCGTCTGTCCCTCGAGGATGATGACGAATCCGGTGAACCACAAGATGAAACAAGGATAGCGAGTGAAAAGGATCTGGCTACGAGTGAAAAGGATCTGGCTACACTCATACTGTCACTGACCATTACGCAAAAAGCTAATTGAACAATAAACTTCGGGCGTCTCAACACTGTAACGAACTCTGTCGTTGTTCCCCAACATCACCTCAGTCCACTCAGCGCGTAACTGAACAATATGCTTGGCGCCAAACCGTACGTGGACGCGGGCAGTTCTGTACGGGGACGCGGGCAGTCTGGACGTGGACGCGGACAGTTCCAGAACCCGGACATGAGCAGTGCAGTGCAATACAATACATTTACATTTACATTTTAATCACTTAGCAGACGCTCTTATCCAGAGCGACTTACAGTTAGTGAGTGCATACATAACCCAGTCTTTATACTGGCTTACATTAGTAATATTCATTTATTTATTTTTATATGTAAAACAAACATTCAAAGTTTTTTTATAACAAAGTGTCTCAGAGTAGAACATTGGTCGTATAAGTGCTGAGAAGAAAGACATTTGACACTTATGGGTATAAATTAAAGCTATGCATGAAGCCTCTAGTCCCACCTAGTTGGCAGATATTTAGGACACCTCATGAGCTGTCCTAACCAGTTAAGAGTTAACAGCAGGTGTCTTGATAATATTATAGAATAATGCAGTGAGTCAGTGGTTCCTGCGCCACATGTAATTGCTTTGGAGTAGTTTAAATAATGTTTCTATATTTCTATATGATCAATCCATAAATAATATAGACCTACATGCAACAGTTTCTCTTCAGCTTTTGACAATGATTTCTGTATAATAATTATGTATAATAAATGTTGGTGATTCAATAGCCTAGTTAATCATTACATGTCTTTTAACACACTATCTATGTTTTGCTCAGTCTGGCAGTTACCCAGAACTATCATAGGCTCTCTCTCTTGTGGCTGCTGCTGATGACAACTGCATGTATGTTATCATAATAATGATGTCTGCATAACATTTAGTCTTCATTTTGGCAGATTAACTCATGCTTATTTCTGAATATTAACTCAGGTTTTCGCCCAGCGGCAAATGAGTTGGAGCTGTGGCAGGCGTTGGACCTGTGGCCGAAAAGTGTCCAGTTTGAATCCCGGGCCGGGCGCTGGAAAGAACGGACAGAATTGATCTGACCCCTGGAGGGCTGCTGGGTCCACGTCCTCAAAACAATCACCTTTCGTTGTGCCCTTGAGCAAGGCCCTTAACCCCACAACATGCTCTCCATCCAGGGGCGCTGCACTGCAGCTTGAACCTGTGTTGGTCTCAACTGTATGTGTGAGGTCTGCTGTTTGGGGGGGTTATGAACGGAGCAGAAAATACATTTTTGTTGTTTGCTGGAACTAATGGACAAAGTTGTACTGTATTGTAATGTATTGTATTGTAAAGAAGTCAGCCAGAGTTGGGCCATCGTTCGAACAAAGAGATGCCTCTCTGGCCACCAGTGTGTTTGAATATAACCAAGATCAATTCTACCCCCCATACAATACTTTCATACACAGTAATTACTTTTTTATATATATAATAATAATAATTAATTATACACATTACATTTTGGATAGATAATACTCAGACATCTATAGTGTTTACAGTAATGACTATTACCGATCATGATCTTTTTTAACCCCACCCCTCTGCTACTCTCAGCCCCGCCCACCTATCTCCGTAGAACATCCTCTTTTGATTTCCACCTGCCATAATTTTTTCAACTGTGCTGTGATGTCATACATGCATTTTTAGCCTTTCTAGTCACATAGTATCCACAGACTGTAAGTTAAAGATCAATATTTTTCATAAGAGTATTGTTCTATTGTTGATTGACTGACTATGGCTTTCCAAACCCCCAGCACTGCTATTTCTAAGGATAATTTTTAATGAATATTGGGATTTTTCAACCATTCCTATTTTCCTATAAATTATATTCTTAGCTAAAAATATTCATATTTAATAGTAGTAGCCATAATTCATAAATGGCACCATGCAGGGTTCTATATGGAGCCATTTTGGTTCAGGGAAGAAGAACCTCTAGAGTTCTGATTAAAGAACCCTATAAAAGGTTTCTATATAGAACTTTTAGTGGTTCCATATATTAAGCAAGCGATAGAACCCTTGTTGTTTAAAACAGGAGTGAAGAGTGTGTTGATTTGATGTGTAGTATTGTCAAAATTCCGCTTGTAACAACGATCAGAATTAGTAAAAACAATAAGGTTCTGCATGACATCATATTAGACAATAACTAAGAGTAGGATAAATGATTGTGTCATGCAGAACTTCTATAGATGTGTGTGTATGCTGGTAAAGATGTGTGTGTATGCTGGTAAAGATTTGTGTGTGTGTGTGTGTATGTGTGTGTGTGTGTGCTGGTGAGACAACCACATATCACAGTCAAATATACAGGATACAAACATTTCATTCCAGCTATATAGCGTTTTTGCTAACAAAAATTTATACGCAAAAATCTATTAATTAAAATCTTAGAACAACAATATTTTACACGCACATGAAGGTACCCATAAGCAATCATTTCTGATGTAAAATAACAAACGTGAAAAAATTGTGGATATAACGTTTTAGAAATAAACTCCTTATAAATTCTTAAACAACATTGTCATCTCACCTCTTAGCTTTGGTGTCATGTCCCCCAGAGAGACTTGTTTTAGAGGCAGGGACCCCTCCTCTCTCTCCCCAGAGAGCCTCATTTTAGAGACAGAGCCCCCTCCTCTCTCTCCCCAGAGAGACTCATTTTAGAGCACTGACCCTAAACAGAGATCCAACAGTTTGGTTGTGGTTAACACAGTGACAACTAATTATTGAAGGTCAATTGTTCTATTTTATTCATTATCTCTTAGAAATAAAACATTTACTAACAGACACGTCCAAACAGTCAGGTGATTTAATGCAATCACATCAACACGTAGTTTAGTGAGCAGGTAGCTTAGTGGGTAAGAGTGTTGTGCCAGTAACCGAAAGGTCGCTGGTTCTAATCCCCGAGCCGACTAGGTGAAAAATCTGTCGATGTGCCCTTAAGCAAGGCACTTAACCCTAATTGCTCATGTAAGTCGCTCTGGATAAGTGCGTCTGTTAAATGTCATGACTGATATTGTTAACCTTTTCTCCATGTAGTGGAACTAATAATAATAATAGTAATAATAATAATAATGGGGGATTGATGGAAGTTACAATCTATCTGAAATATTAAAGCTGATCTAAAAATAAAATAAAATAAAAATGATAATAATGTCTCACTTTCTCTTGTAATAATTCCACTCATTCTAGTGTGTTGCTTTGTTCAACAGGTCTGCTATAATTATGATATTATTTAATTTAATTCATAATATCAATGTTAAGAAAAGTACGTTCAGGTTTCATACCAAATTACACAGGAAGCAGGAGCTCATTGTAATTTTGAAAACAACAAAAGTTCTGATATTCTGAAAGATGATTTAGAACTAAGATACATTAACATTTTTACAAATTGTAAAATCACCACGACATACGAATCCTATAATACAGAGATATGAACAACAATATGTTTTTGAATCTGACTTGCCTCACGCCCAGTTAGCCCATTTTGTATGATTGAACTGACACGTACCTGTCCCAGGTGAAATGGACTGTTAGATCTGAGTGTTTTACTGTCATTCTCTATACTATAATAACACCATATATTTAATTTCCTTACAAACTTTACAATAATCCCTTGGAAGAGTCTTACCTTGTAGCCTGTATTCACAACCAGAACATGTCAAATCATTGAGATATTTTCCGTTGTGCTGAGAGAGCACCTTCCTGATGACAAGTGGCTCTGTATCTATGTTCTAGGTACAGTTGATCTTTGGATGCAATAATATCTGGTCAAAGTCTAGTGACTCAATCCCATAGTATAGCATTAACATAACAGTAGTTTAACCTTTGGCCAGTAAAGGCCATGGCATACTATAATATGTAGAATCATTATGATGGATCCAGTTTCAACATATCTCTAACATTGAAGTATACAATAAGGTCCCAAATTATTAAATTAAATGATTTGATACTAATACAATTGCTCAGAGAAAGAGATTGTTTACAAGTAATACTTTTTTTCTCAAAAAGGTAGCGGTCAAAATTGACACCCCAGTTCAATACCTCCCTTGCGAGAACACATTGGGAGGGATATTAGACCATTCCTACATACAGAATCCTTCCAAATGAGCAACTACAGGAAGGTAAAGGTACAACTAAACACTGGTAGGATCTCTCTCTCTCTCTCTCTCTCTCTCTCTCTCTCTCTCTCTCTCTCTCTCTCTCTCTCTCTCTCTCTCTCTCTCTCTCTCTCTCTCTCTCTCTCTCTCTCTCTCTCTCTCTCTCTCTCTCTCTCTCTCTCTCTCTCTCTCTCTCTCTCTCTCTCTCTCTCTCTCTCTCTCTCTCTCTCTCTCTCTCTCTCTCTCTCTCCCCATTACAGCCAGATAAGAGATTATATATCCTCAAACCTTAGACTCATGTCCATCCACATGTTGGCTTAAACCTAACCCTAGCTTCAACCCAACTCTATCCCTAACCCTAGCTTCAACCCAACTCTATCCCTAACCCTAGCTTCAACCCAACTCTATCCCTAACCCTAGCTTCAACCCAACTCTATCCCTAACCCTAGCTTCAACCCAACTCTATCCCTAACCCTAGCTTCAACCCAACTCTGTCCCTAACCCTAGCTTCAACCCAACTCTATCCCTAACCCTAACCCAACTCTATCCCTAACCCTAACCCAACTCTATCCCTAACCCTAACCCAACTCTATCCCTAACCCTAACCCAACTCTATCCCTAACCCTATCCCAACTCTATCCCTAACCCTAACCCAACTCTATCCCTAACCCTAACCCAACTCTATCCCTAACCCTAACCCAACCCTAGCTCCAAGCAATAGCACTGTGGCAAGGACTTATGCCAAGTTGTTTGGATGAATTGTGATCTGCATGATTTTTAACAAGCAACCACTCTACTACAAAGTTCATATTCAATGTGATAAAAACAACTTGTTCCTTACTTTTTATTTTGTTTTTAGAAACCACTTTTCAGACCTTGTTTTTCCATGACCACATTTAAATGTACTCCTTGATTTCTGGTGAAATATTTAGTGTTTGTGTGTGTATCTTGTTGCCTAGTTTCCAGCAGAAGGGTATCCAGGTGGGTATCCGAAGTTCAATTTATCGTGATTGTTTACAGGTTTGATGCCAGGAACAACTAGTGAAGATATCGACACACAAGAGCTTTCATTGGTTCTATGGTTGGTTCAACCTGATATGTATTCTGTACCTCATTATAGATCCATCTGTGGTTGGTTCAGCTAGATATGTATTCTGTACCTCATTATAGATCCATCTGTTGTGGGTTCAGCTAGATATGTATTCTGTACCTCATTATAGATCCATCTGTTGTGGGTTCAGCTAGATATGTATTCTGTACCTCATTATAGATCCATCTGTGGTTGGTTCAACTAGATATGTATTCTGTACCTCATTATAGATCCATCTGTGGTTGGTTCAACTAGATCTGTATTCTGTACCTCATTATAGATCCATCTGTGGTTGGTTCAGCTAGATATGTATTCTGTACCTCATTATAGATCCATCTGTGGTTGGTTCAGCTAGATATGTATTCTGTACCTCATTATAGATCCATCTGTTGTGGGTTCAGCTAGATATGTATTCTGTACCTCATTATAGATCCATCTGTGGTTGGTTCAACTAGATATGTATTCTGTACCTCATTATAGATCCATCTGTAGTTGGTTCAACTAGATATGTATTCTGTATCTCTATATAGACCCATCTGTGGTTGGTTCAACTAGATATGTATTATGTACCTCATTATAGATCCATCTGTGGTTGGTTCAGCTAGATATGTATTCTGTACCTCATTATAGATCCATCTGTTGTGGGTTCAGCTAGATATGTATTCTGCACCTCATTATAGATCCATCTGTCAGCATCGTAAACAATGTCAAGTCTAGAGTGGAATGTCACACACACGGTTTGTGATACCACAACTGTCTCACAACAGTTCCTCTGCATTACAGCCCCACCCTGTGGTTAACATCAGTATTGCAGATGTGTCAATCAGGCCAGTTTGGAGTGGATGAATGAAATAATCTTTCAAGGGTTTTTATTTATCTAAACATTATTTTTATTTTTTTTGCCGCAAAATTGTCTTTGTACATAAAGGGCACACGTACAAGACACACGTAACTAGTATTGTTAAAATCATTTAATAACACAACACTAACTACCAGTCTATACAGTAGAATAACGGCAGAGACAAAGCACCATTTTCATTTCAGAATCCTAGTAAACAATACAGTAGTTGTATTTGGTGTATCACAAAGATTTAAAACATTTACATTTACATTACATTTACGTCATTTAGCAGACGCTCTTATCCAGAGCGACTTACAAATTGGTGCATTCACCTTATAGCCAGTGGGATAACCACTTTACAATATGTTTTTTTTTTTTTTTTTAACAGTAATGCTCATTCGTTCATTAACACAATTATAATTAGTTGGATCCTAAACATATCCCCATTTTCCTTCATCAAGAAAACTGTTGTTGTTTATGAATTAACTGTGTCTGAAGGAGTTGACTAGCCTGATGGTGTCAGGTTTTGGCCATGACTGTTCGGGTTTTGGTCACTAGATGTCCCCATTGCACCTTTTTTGTACCTTTTGTTTTTTCTTGATCTAATTATTGTTGGCACCTGTAGGTCATTCCCTTGTTAGTATTTAAACCCTGTGTGTTCCTCAGTTCCTTGCTCAGTGTTTGTAAGTTAGCACCCAGCCCCAGCCCAAGCCTTGTGTTATATGGATATTTCTCTGGTGGGATTTTTACCACTTTGTGGAGTTTCTTTGTTTTTGGAGGTTTTCCTCTTTGTGCCTCTTGGCTTTATTTTTTGGACATTGTGGATTTAGTTTCTTTGCCTGAGGATTTTGTTCTTTATTAAACCACCATCTCTAGTACTGCTGTGTCTGCCTCATCTTCTGGGTTCTGACAATTATTAGTGACTGTTTTCTCGCACCGGGTCCTGACAGAAACACTGAGCCATTATTATGAACCCAGAGGCAGCCAGTACCCAGGATTTTTTTTCCATGCTGTCCCACCAGGAGGGGACTGTCCAACGCCACGAAGCTGCTCTGGTTCAGCAAGAGGCCTTAATGGCTAGACATTCTCAACTTCTGTCAGAGATGCTGACTTCCATAAAGCAGATTTCGGATCGACTTTCCCCGGCAACCGCTTCTGCTCCAGTTCATCCGATTCAAGGGCTCCTGGCAGTTAATCCCCCTGGCGGAACCTCGTCTGCCGCCTCCTCAACGGTTCTCAGGGGACCCAAGTGTTTGTAAGGGGTTTTTTCACCCAATGTTCTCTCTCCTTTGAGCTGCAACCATCGTCGTTTCCCACCGACCGGTCCAAGATAGCATATATCATCACCCTGCTGTCGGAAAAGGCTCTAGCCTGGGCTACTGCTGTGTGGGATGCCCAAAGTCCCTGCTGTGCCAGCTACTCTACCTTTGCTGAAGAATTCAAGCGAGTGTTTCAAGGTCCTACCAACGGCCCTGACTCAGCCAAACAGCTCCTGATTCTCCCGCCAAGGTCGGCGCAGCGTGACGGACTATGCCATCCAGTTCCGCACTGTGGCAGCAGCAAGTGGCTGGAACGACGAGGCGCTCACAGTGTGTTTTTTGAAGGGCCTTTCTGACACCATCCAAGATGAACTGGCCACTCGGGAACCACCGGACAACCTCGAGTCCCTTATCAAGTTGGCTTCACGCATAGACCAGCGTCTGAGAGAGAGAGAGCAAAACCATAGACCGCTCACCCTAGTTCCTATCGGTTCCAACTCCGAGTCTCCACCTTTATCCTCGCTGGCTCCACCAGAACCCATGCAGGTTGGACGCATCTCCCAGGCTGAGAGAGATCGCCGAATGAGGGAGCGATGCTGTCTATATTGCGGCAAACCGGGCCATTTCCGCTCCACGTGTCCCGGGCTCCAGGGAAACGCACTCTCCCGTGCAGGCCTGGGAGGACTGTAACGGGAAACATAACCTCCTCCCATCTATCCAACTCCCGCCTGCTCATTCCTGTTACCCTTTCCTGGGACGACCACGAGGTTTCTCTTCAAGCCTTGGTAGACTCTGGGAGCCGCAGGCAACTTCATGGATGGGATCTGGGCGAAGGAGAATGGCGTTCCTTCTGAACCTCTAAGTGACCCCATAAGGGTTACTACGTTGGATAGAAGTCCTTTGGGATCTGGACTTGTCACTCGTGCCACTACCCCCTTACGACTTTCAGTTTCCCAACACAAGGAAGTGATGAACTTTCATCTGATCGCCTGTTCCGAGTTTCCTCTCGTCCTTGGCTATCCCTGGCTTCACAGCCATAACCCTCACATCGACTGGTCTGTGGGCTCTATCAAGCAGTGGGGTCCCACGTGCCAAGCCACTTGTATCTTCCCCGAGTTCCCAGAGTTCTCCTTCCGAGTCTCTAGAATCCATCGACTTGTCCCGAGTTCCCGAGTGTTACCATGACCTCAAACTGGTATTTAGCAAACAGAGGGCCACCAAACTACCACCCCATAGACCTTACGATTGCACCATCGACCTGTTGCCAGGGACCTGCCCTCCCAGGGGGTCGGATCTTTCCCTTTCTCCTCCCGAACGAGCTGCTATGGATACCTACATCAGGGACGCTCTGACAGCAGGCCTCATGCGTCCATCTACCTCGCCCGGCGGGAGCAGGGTTTTTTCTTTGTGGCCAAGAAAGACGCAGGATTACTGACCTTGCATCGACTACCGGGGACTCAATGCCATAACCGTCCGTAACCGCTACCCGCTACCTCTTATGGCCACAGCCTTTGAGCTGCTCCAGGAAGCAGTTGTCTTCACTAAGCTTGACCTGCGGAACGCATACCATCTGGTGCGGATCAAACCCGGGACGAGTGGAAGACCGCTTTCAACACGCCTACTGGTCACTACGAATACTCGGTGATGCCCTTCGGCCTGACCAACGCTCCGGCTGTGTTCCAAGCGCTCATAAACGATGTGCTTAGGGATATGCTTAACATCTTCGTGTTTGTGTACTTGGATGACATCCTCATCTTTTCGAGCTCCCTTCAAGAACACACTAAGCATGTCAGACAAGTGCTCAAACGCCTCCTAGACAGCCATTTGTACGTTAAGCCGGAGAAGTGTGAATTCCATTCCTCTCGAGTACAATTCCTGGGATTTATAGTGGAACCCGGACGAGTCCAGATGGACCCCAAGAAGGTAGAGGCGGTAGCGGATTGGCCCACCCCCAAGTCCGTTAAGGAAGTTCAACGTTTCCTGGGCTTCACCAACTTTTACCGCAAGTTCATCAAGAACTTCAGCTCGTGTGGCAGCCCTCTCTCGGCGGTAACCAAGGGTGGCAACACAAGGTTTCTGTGGGGAAGAGAAGCTGAGACGGCCTTCCAAGGACTCAAGCAGCGCATCCTCTCTGCTCCCATCCTGACACTACCAACGGCGGAGGAACCTTTTGTGGTGGAGGTAGACGCATCAGAGGTTGGGGTTGGAGCTGTCCTGTCTCAGAGGGGTGAAGACAAGAAGCTTCATCCTTGCGCCTTCTTCTCTCACCGGCTTACCCCGGCCGAGAGGAATTACGATGTGGGGGACCGTGAACTCCTAGCGGTTAAGATGGCATTGAAGGAATGGAGACACTGGCTCGAGGGGGCTTCTCAACCGTTTCAAGTGCTTACAGACCACAAGAATCTGGAGTATATCCAGCAGGCGAAGCGGTTGAACGCCAGACAGGCTCGATGGTCTCTTTTCTTCAGCCGATTTCAGTTTATCCTCACCTATAGACCCGGTCGAAGAATCTCAAACCGGACGCCTTGTCACGGAATCTACTCTCCTGCCATTCGAGAAGATACTGACATGACTGTCCTTCCGGCCGCTAAGATCGTGGCTCCGATCTCGTGGCAAGTGGAGGATACCGTGAAACAAGCTCAAGCCATCGAACCGGGCCTGGTGGAGGTCCTGCTAATCGGTTGTTTGTTCCCAAGGCAGCAAGGTCCCAAGTCCTTCGGTGGGGGCACTCCTCTCGCCTCACCTGTCACCCGGGCATAGGCCGCACCTTGGAGTTCATCCAGCGTAAGTTCTGGTGGCCCACCATGAAGGAAGACATTGCCACTTTCATCAAGGCCTGTTCCGTGTGCTGTCAGGGCAAATCTTCTCACCTTCGCCCTCAAGGACTCCTTCACCCTCTATCTATTCCCCACCGACCCTGGTCCCATATCTCATTGGACTTTATTACTGGCCTTCCTCCGTCCCATGGTAATACTACGATCCTAGTCATCATCGACAGGTTTTCTAAGGCGGCCAGGTTTGTTCCTTTGACCAAATTACCTTCTGCCAAGGAAACAGCTGAGTTGGTGATTAACCATGTGTTCCGAGTCTTTGGGATCCCGCAAGATATGGTTTCCGACAGAGGTCCCCAGTTCGCCTCAAGGTTTTGGAAGGCCTTCTGCCAACTCATAGGGGCCACGGCCAGTTTATCTTCCGGGTACCATCCGAAGTCCAATGGCCAAACTGAGAGGATGAATCAGGAGCTGGAAACCACCCTCAGATGCATGGTTTCCAACAACCCGTCCACTTGGTCATCCTTCATTGTTTGGGCCGAGTACGCGCTACAACACCTTGTGCTCCTCCCTCCACTGGTATGTCCCCGCATGAGTGTCAGTTTGGCTATGCACCTCTATTGTTCCCGGACCAGGAGGCAGAAGTCAGAGTGCCTTCCAGCCTCGAGGTTCATCAGACGCTGTCGGCTTCGTGGAAGAAGGCACGTCTTAATCTTCTGCGTTCCTCTCAGCAGTACCAACGACAAGCCAACAGAGGTCGCCGTCCCGGTCCTACCCTGTACCCCGGCCAGAGAGTATGGCTCTCAACTAAGAACCTACCGCTACGGGTGGAGTCTCTCAAGCTGTCCCAGAGGTTCATCGGTCCCTTTAAGATTGCCAGGAGAGTCAATCCGTTACTTTTCGCCTGCACTTACCCAGATCCCTTAAGATCAATCCAACATTTCACATTTCTTTATTAAAACCTGTTGTTTTTCTCCCCTTATTCCGGCAGGCAGACCTCCCCCTCCGCCCCGTGTCATTCGGTGGCCAGTCGAGCTTATACCGTCCACCGGATACTGGATTCCCGCCGGGTGCAGCGGTCCTGGCAGTATCTGGTGGACTGGGAAGGCTACGGTCCCGAGGAGCGCTCCTGGGTTCCTGCCAAGGACATACTGGACCCTGACCTCATTGCGTCAGTTCAGGGCCCTCCACCCTGAGAGAGGTGGTAGGAACGTCAGAGCCGTTCCTAGGAGGGGGATTCTGTCAGGTTTTGGCCATGACTGTTCGGGTTTTGGTCACTAGATGTCCCCATTGCACCTTTTTTGTACCTTTTGTTTTTTCTTGATCTAATTATTGTTGGCACCTGTAGGTCATTCCCTTGTTAGTATTTAAACCCTGTGTGTTCCTCAGTTCCTTGCTCAGTGTTTGTAGGTTAGCACCCAGCCCCAGCCCAAGCCTTGTGTTATATGGATATTTCTCTGGTGGGATTTTTACCACTTTGTGGAGTTTCTTTGTTTTTAGGTTTTCCTCTTTGTGCCTCTTGGCTTTATTTTTTGGACATTGTGGATTTAGTTTCTTTGCCTGAGGATTTTGTTCTTTATTAAACCACCATCTCTAGTACTGCTGTGTCTGCCTCATCTTCTGGGTTCTGACAATTATTAGTGACTGTTTCTCGCACCGGGTCCTGACAGATGGCCATTCTGTTCTTGCTTTCTTGCCAACTCTTTATGGAAGTGTCATGTTTGGCTTGACAATGATAAGCTAGGAGTTGACACTACTCTATAGTAAAGCAAAATAAACATTTAAAAGGTTTTTAAAATGTTGGCTTTTTTCCTAAAAGATGATATCACAGCTTTATCTCTTTGGCACAGAGGAGAAAGTATGAAAACAACAAGCGCTCTAACAATGAACTGAGCTCAACAAAGCAACTCAACCCCACTATGTACTAAAGGTGCTCTAACAATGAACTGAGCTCAACAAAGCAACTCAACCCCCACTATGTACTAAAGGTGCTTTAACAATGAACTGAGCTCAACAAAGCAACTCAACCCCACTATGTACTAAAGGTGCTTTAACAATGAACTGAGCTCAACAAAGCAACTCAACCCCACTATGTACTAAAGGTGCTTTAACAATGAACTGAGCTCAACAAAGCAACTCAACCCCACTATGTACTAAAGGTGCTCTAACAATGAACTGAGCTCAACAAAGCAACTCAACCCCACTATGTACTAAAGGTGCTTTAACAATGAACTGAGCTCAACAAAGCAACTCAACCCCACTATGTACTAAAGGTATGTAGAACTGTTATGAACATCAAACAGCAAACACTATGTACATCTTTCCACTGGAACCTTGGATTGTCTGTTCTTCTCTGTAGTTTACTCACACATGGGTCTGTATAATGTAGACCTGGGTTCAAATAGGATTTGTTTTCTTACAAATGTCTTAGCTGGGCTTGATTGAGCTTGCCTGGCACAATGAAACCAATGGAATATTGCCAAAAGTGCAAACACTCAAAAATGTAATCAAATGCTCAAAGTGTTTGACGGAAAACAAATACAATTTGAACCCAGGTCAGGTATGTGGTCCTATTAGTTTCCTGACTCAGATCTGTGTGGTTCAAACCAACTCTTAGTTTCCTGATTCAGATCTGTTTAAACCAACTCTTAGTTTCCCTGATTCAGATCTGTTGAAACCAACTCTTAGTTTCCTGATTCAGATCTGTTGAAACCAACTCTTAGTTTCCTGATTCAGATCTGTTGAAACCAACTCTTAGTTTCCTGATTCAGATCTGTGTGGTTCAAACCAACTCTTAGTTTCCTGATTCAGATCTGTTTAAACCAACTCTTAGTTTCCTGATTCAGATCTGTTGAAACCAACTCTTAGTTTCCTGATTCAGATCTGTTGAAACCAACTCTTAGTTTCCTGATTCAGATCTGTTGAAACCAACTCTTAGTTTCCTGATTCAGATCTGTTGAAACCAACTCTTAGTTTCCTGATTCAGATCTGTTTAAACCAACTCTTAGTGTCCTGATTGAGATATGTTTAAACCAACTCTTAGTTTCCTGATTCAAATCTGTTTAAACCAACTCTTAGTGTCCTGATTCAGATCTGTTTAAACCAACTCTTCTGACTCATTGTCATGCCATGTATATCTAAAGGAGTTGGCTAAAGCACACACAGATCTGGAACCAGACTAATGTATCCGTGGGTTGCCAGTTAGACTGTTTGTCTGGTCTCTGGTCTGTGGTCAGCAGTGGTGGCTGGTGGCATGGAGGACAGGCTCATAATAATTTCTGGAATAAAATGAATGGAATGGTATCAAACGCATCAAACACATACGTACAATTCCATTCACTTCATTCCAGCCCTTATTATGAGCCGTTCATCCTCCCCTTACCTGCCTCCTCTGGTGGTCAGTGGACACAGCATGGTTGGGGTCAATTCCATTTCAATTTCAATCAATTCAGAAGGTAAACCTCATTAAGAAGCATTGAAGAGAATTGGAACGTTAGTGTACTTCCTGAATTGACTCCAACCCTGGGGCAAAGTGCTTTGTTCTGCTGGTAGTGGTGGTGTGAGGCCTTAACCTCAGCCTCCCTCCCTTTCTCATTCCCTCTTCCTCAGTACCATGTAGATGAGACCACTGACCAGACACAGAGGGAAGGACACCCAGGCCAGGACGTAGGCAAAGCCCAACGCAGCATCCACCTCCCCATCCGGACACATCACAGTGTAGATTATTGAGCCACACATCACAAAGACCTGGAGAGAGGGGGAGGAAGAGAGAGGAAGGGGGAGGAAAGGAGAGAGAGACAGAGAGACAGAAAGAGAGACAGAGAAGAGAGAGAGAAGAGAGAGAGAGAAGAGAGAGAGACAGAGAAGAGAGAGAGAAGAGAGAGAGAGAGAGAGAGAGAGAGAGAGAGAGAGAGAGAGAGAGGACAGAAAGAGAGAGGACAGAGAGAGAGAGAGAGAGAGAGAGAGAGAGAGAGAGAGAGAGAGAGAGAGAGAGAGAGGAGAGAGAGGACAGAAAGAGAGAGGACAGAGAGAGAGGAGAGAGAGATGAGAGACAGAGAGAGAGACAGAGAGAGAGACAGAGAGAAACAGAGAGAGAAACAGAGAGAGAGACAGAGAGACACACGTGCCTTGAGTGCCTGTTATTAAAGATATTTGTGGGCTTTTTCACCATCTAATCTTGGCATGGGATTGTTTCATGACAGAAATGTATTTGTTTAAAATCTATCACTTGATGGTTTCATTTCAGAGAGACAAATAATCTATTTTTTTTCTCCAAAATGCTATATATCTGCCTCACTCTCAGAGAAATAATTAGTACTGCTAGGTTTTACACTGTCAAATGTAACAAACTCATGTAACGACATAAAAAATCTCTACAAATGATACATTTGTGACATCAATATTTTTTTTTTAAATTGGAAAAATATATATATACAGTCCAGTTTTATGAGATTTTAATCTCCAGGCCATCAGACTAGCTGGCCTCCGCCCAGTACACTGCCCTGAACTTAGTCACTGTTTCTAGCTGGCCTCCGCCCAGTACACTGCCCTGAACTTAGTCACTGTTTCTAGCTGGCCTCTGCCCAGTACACAGCCCTGAACTTAGTCACTGTTTCTAGCTGGCCTCTGCCCAGTACACTGCCCTGAACTTAGTCACTGTTTCTAGCTGGCTATCACCCAGTACTCTACCCTGCACCTTAGTGACTGCTGCCCTATGTACCTAGTCATTGAACACTGTTCACTTTAATAGTGTTTACATACTGCTTACCCTCTTTATATGTATATACTTTATTCTGGTCAAGGCATTGTTTTTTCCTGATATTTCTTAATTTCTTCTTTTTATTTTGGGGATTTGTGGGTATTGTTTTTCAAATATCTGTTTGTGACCAATACAATTTGATTGATTTTTGGTATAAAACATTTACCTTTAACATTTGAGTAATTTAGCAGTTGCTCTTATCCAGGGCCCGGTTTCCCAAAAGCATTTTAGGGCTAAGTTTATCGTTCACCTTCGTAGAGAGCATCTAAGTGTGTCACTTTATACACAGAAGATCTCCGCTAAGCATAGAATTACATGATGTATCCGTATCTCTGTGACTTCCAATAACTTCAGAACAAAGTTGACTACAAATACATAGTTGCCAATGTCTTCGCAGTCGATACAAAGAAGTGATGTATACAATTATGCTTCAAATGAAAACTGAGATGACTGCATTAAAATATCAACATTAGGCTATAGGCCTATTTAAATCATATTGAAGTACATTTCATGTTCAATTAATTGAGTTCTATTTTGCTACTTGTAGGCTACTGTCTGTAATTTGTCTCAATATACCCTACATGGTCAAAGGTATGTGGACCCCTTCAAATTAGTGGATTCGGCTATTTCAGCCACACCTGTTGCTGACAGGTGTATAAAATCGAACAGACAGCCATGCAATCTCCATAGACAAACACTGGAAGTAGAATGGCCTTACTAAAGAGCAAAGTGACTTTCAATGTGGCACCATCATAGGATGCCACCTTTCCAACAAGTCAGTTCGTCAAAATTCTGAGACATCACATTTCTGCCCTGCTAGAGCTGCCCCGGTCAACTGTGTGCTGTTATTGTGAAGTGGAAATGTCTAGGAGCAACAGCGGCTCAGCCGTAAAGTGGTAGGCCACACAAGCTCACAGAACTGGACTGCCGAGGTGCTGAAGTGTAAAACCGTCTGTCCTCGGTTGCAACTGTCATGGAAATTCAACACAAGGACACTCAAAGTCAATCGTAAATGAATCATTCTTTATTGCCAGCAAGCTGGAGAGGTCACAGTCAAACTTAGATGCATAAAGTGCCGGGTCTGAAGTGATGGTCCTTTCATAATGCCTTATACGGCTACACAAAAACCTACATAAACATGATTCATACGATTGGTTCCTGCATGTGACTGGCACCATCTCCTATCTTAACTTATAGAACATATTCTGGGCATTCTGCCAGATGGTCTTAAGGAAGGGGTCATGACGTCCCCCCTATATCTTTACCCAGCACAGGCAGGAACCAATGATTGTTTATGACAGAGTGGACAATATGAACGTTTTCAAGGCTGTCCCTCCAGACTATACATTTTTCCTCCACATTCCCCCCTCTTATCACTTCTATGATAATAATTGTTCAAATGTAATGCATATGACTTAAATCAAAGGAGGCTCTATCAAAATACATTACATAATTTCATTAATGATAATACTATCATCATAATAAATCATAATAAAGGTTATCCTTCTATTAACAGGAGCTAATCTAATTTAATTCATAATCATCATCAAAAAGCTCAAATCTACAATAAGGTTATACTTTTATCAACGGGAGTGGATCTATCAAAAATACACACACATACACAAGGGATCTGTAGATTCAGAGGTGAATAAATCTCTCAAGGTTTAACCATTGTTTCCATAGTTACTTACCACAATCGGGTTGTATTAACATATGTTCTGCATTAACGTATCACGGCAACTGGTTTGATACATTCACCTCTGAAGATAAATAATATACTTACATTCAGTAATCTTGCTCTGATTTGTCATCCTAAGGGTCCCAGAGATAAAATGTAACATAGTTTTGTTTGATAAAATCAATTTTTATATTGAAATGTAGGAACTGGGTTCTACAGTTTGAACCCCTGCTGTCTCTGGCTCTACACCCTCCCCGCCCGGCCATCTAGATGTGTGAAAGTTAGTGTATAAGCTAATGATCCATCATTTATGACATTCCTGGGAGTGTGTAAACTTACATTTTGTATTACCATATTATTTTTATATGTTCTCTATAGTTATGTACTTGAAAATGTATCAATTGACCAATTCGGCACATTTGGGCATACTTGATACAAAATAGTCCAGTATTGCAATGCTTCACTGGATCAATCTGAAACTTTGCACAAACACTGCTGGCAGCTAGTGGCCAAAATCTAAACTGCGCCTAAACTGCAATATTATATTGTGGCCTTTCTCTTGCATTTCAAAGTTGATGGAACAAAACTAAAAAAAAGAAAACACATGACAGCTGCTGAGATCTTATTAGCCCTGGAGACACTGATAGCCTTATAGCATGTTAATAACACAACATAGCAAACTAAGCAAAAAATGCATGCTGCAGCCCATTGGGCAATTTGGGATCCCCAACTTCCAAACAGGGATTCCAACCAAGTTGCAAGCATCCACTCTGGTTTTGGGGAATTATTCTCATCAACAGTGGTAATGTTTTCTGGAAGATCAGTCACATTAGAAGAGTGATCTGGGAGTACAAAAGTACAACATTCATCATCAATGACTGCACAAGTGGCCCCTTGACCTGCCAGAATATAGTCAAGAGCCTCTCTGTTTTGCAGAGCTAACTTAAGCAATTCTTTTAGTTCCCCATTCAATTGTTCCAGGGCATTTCTAGTAGCATTGCCAAATTTCTCTATGTGTCTAGAGATGTCACGCATTTGGTCTAGGGCACATGCAACTCCATACCCAGAAAAAAACACACCAAAGGACCTGGAGGCTGGTGCCTGAGTGTGAGTGACGTCAGCTAGAGACCTCTTATCTCTCCTCATTCCAGGAAGTTTATAGTCTCTAAACAGAGCCTTCAGATCATTTTCATTATCTGGAACGGTTCTCATAGCTGTCACCAAAAACCCAATAGTACAAGTACCTCCCCAGTTTGATGGAAGGCTATAGTAAGCCATCTTACCACATAGCCAATAGGTGCCATTCGGGGCTCCTTTCAGAGTTGTGCTATGTTTGTCAACCCACATTTTAAACGGTTCCTTATCGGCCTGACCATTCTCCTGTAG
This sequence comes from Coregonus clupeaformis, assembly GCF_020615455.1. NCBI lineage: Eukaryota > Metazoa > Chordata > Actinopteri > Salmoniformes > Salmonidae > Coregonus > Coregonus clupeaformis. The sequence continues at coordinate 356,973 of NW_025533735.1, read as the reverse complement.
CACTGTTAAATTGCAAGCATTTGATCCATTAAGATTCATAGTACAATTACATTTCAATTCACCCAAATTGTGATCTCCATATCCTCTAATACACCAAGGGGCAGTCATCACCCCAGCCACTGAAATGGGCGGGAGTGAGACATTACCAGGCCTCAGGTAATAGGATACATTGGGTTGATTATATACCTTAACATTGCTTGTCATAGTATAAAAAGGAATTTTTCCTGCCAATGCTATAGTAAAGTCCATCCCTATTGGGACTCCTGTAAGGGGCAAGCCTGCCCCTACCTTAACCGGACCCATCCCACACACCCAACAGTCATTTTCTTTGGATGTCTGGTCGGCAACCATTTCTGCTCTAGAAAAGAACAAATTGTCCTTATGGTTGTGAGGGCCCAGCAGGGTTCTCCTTCTGTCATTACCATCTACTTTTGGGCCACTACTCCAGGCCTGCGTTGGCCCCTTTGGCTCAGGACTCCTTCTGTCATTACCATCTACTTCTGGGCCACTACTCCAGGCCTGCGTTGGCCCCTTTGGCTCGGGACTCTTCTCATCCTCTGTCAGATCTCCAACAAGAGGACAACCTACTGTTCTTATTAGCACTACTGTGCTAATACAGAGGAGGGCCATACTGCACCACCGGAACTGACCAGGCCCCATCTCCTTCTGGATCAGGAACTCGTCTGCAGTGCGACAGGTGGGTCCAGGTATCTCTCTCAGCAACCTTCACCCAGTGGGGGGTGGTCAGAAGAACTTGGTACGGGCCTCTCATTTCATCATTTCATTTTAGTCATTTAGCTCTCCACGGGGGTCCTTCCAACTATTTCTCCTGAAGTCTTTCACCACCATGAAATCACCTGGGTTCAAACAGTGTTCAGCTCCATCTGCTAGATTTAGCAAAGACGCTTTCAACCGGGGGAAAAGAGTCTTCAGAACACTGTTAAGGGTGACACAACACTCAACCAAGCCTTCCTCCATTTCTTGCAGGGACAACCTGTTCTGGGAAAAAGGTATATTTGTCATCCGCATGGGACGGCCAGTCAGCACCTCATGTGGAGAGAGACCAGTGACTGTAGGGGATCTGCCTCTCATCGTCATCAGTGACAATGGAAGCACGTTCACCCATGTCAGGCTTGTTTCACCAATTATTTTGGTTAATTTAGTTTTCAAAGATTCATCCCTTCGACTGCGCCCCCAGATTGGGGATGATAGGCACAATGTGTTCTCAAATCAATCTGCAAAGCCTCTGACAGGGACTGAACAATCTCATTCACAAACTGTCGACCATTGTCAGAATACATTTTTGATGGCAGTCCCCACCTAGGTATGATCTCTCTCTCTCGCTGTGGCTCTCCTGCAAGGGAACGTTTCAATCAATTTTGAAAACATGTCAACAGTCACCAAACAATACTTATTCCCCTCACAAGGGGTCAACTCAATGAACTCCATCATTAACTGCTCAAAAGGTCCTTCAGGCCTTGGATGGGATGCGGGAGATACTGAAATGCCACGTCCAACATTGTTAGTCTTACAAATCAAGCATGTCTTAGTGAAATTTCCTGCAAACACAGTAAAACCTACTGTACCCCAATATTTATTTACAAGATCCACCATCCCTCCTTTTGACACATGGTCTTGACCATGTGACAATTTTGCGAGGAACTGGAATGTACAATGGGGCATGGCAGGTCTGCTCCACACATCGAGCCATACACACGAGGTGTCCTTATGACAGCACCCCGCCCACTTGAGTTTCTGAAAGCATCAGCCATGGCCTGTAAAGCAACGATATCATTAACAGAGAAAGGGTTGGTGGGAGCTGGAACTGCTGCCATCTGTAGGAAGGGGGAAACAGAAGAAGAAGCAGACAATTTAGCCGCAGTCAGTATTGGCATTCCCCAGAGAAATGTTATCCTTAGAGGGAGTATGGGCCTGACACTTCATCACCGAGATTGACGAGGGGAGTTGAACAGCCTCCAACAGAGAGGACCCAAGTTTCATCAGTCCAGACCACAACTTCACTCGCCTCCATCTTTCTCCCATAAATACAATCCTGCAGTGGTTGAACTATCTCTGCATAGTCTTTCAACCACGGACGACAGTAACCAGCCACACCCAACAAAGACATAATGTGCTGCTTGGTAACAGGTTTAGGCAAAACTTTAATTGCATCTAATCAATCTTGGGAGAGGGCGCGACCCTCAGAAATAATGTCATGACCCAAATATTTAACGGAGCTCTGGAATAACTGCATCTTACTAGAGGAAACTTTATGACCATTTTCTGCTAAGAAAATCAACAATGCCCGAGTGTCCTTGTGACATATCTCCTCTGATTTTGAGCAAACCAACAAATCATCAAAATATTGAACCAAAATGCTTCCACCAGGGGCAACAAAACCCTCTAGGTTCCTAGCCATTTCTTGGGCAAAGATGGCATGTGATTGAACATACCCCTGGGGCATCACAGTCCAAGTCCATTTGTTTGACCAAGAAACGTAAATGAGAACCTCTCCTGTTACTCTTCAGCCACAGGGATACTGAAAAAAGCATTTGCCAAATCAATCACCAAAAAACAACAACTACCTGGAGGCACCTGGTATAAAATGGTACCAGTGTTTGGCACCAGGGGTGATCTAGCCAGTAATGCATCGTTTACTAGTCTAAGGTCTTGCACAACACGATAATCACCAGATGGTTTCCTAACAGGTCAAATTGGTGTGTTTCATGCGTCCAATGTCGGTCTTTGATTTTACCCACAGTTATTCAGGTATATCTTTTAGCCAATCAATGTGTGAATTATCTTGTAATACCACAGGCATGGTTTCAACGGGAATTGGTTATTTTCTTGGTAATGTCATTGCAGTAGCCCAGTATGGGGAATAGAAAGTTGCTGTTGAAGCTGACCACTTTCCTTCTCCTTCCCAAGACACCCAATCAGTTGCTTCCATCACTGTCTTTATCCAAACACCCACATCTTTCCATTGTTTTCCAGGAGCTTTTGATAAGCTCCAATGGGGAACAGAGCCAGGGACTTCATACAGACTTGTCTTTGGATCCGTCAGCAACACTCCAGCTGCTACGAAGTCTTCTCATCTGTATGTCCCATTCATGGTCATCTCAACTTTCTCTTTTTGGTTTAACCATCTCTGTTGGTATTCAGGGTCCTCTTCGCATAAGGGAACAGCAGCAGTACAATGTAGGTGTTCAGAAACTTCCCAGTTAGCATGCAACGGGGAAGAGAGAGATTGCTCTCTCAGCTGTCCCTCAATATGTTGATCATTCAAGTTGAATTTTATAGTTAATAACTAAAATGTCAATAAGGGGGTTTTGGGTTGACAAGGTGGTCCATTTTAACATTTGACAGGTTTCTTCTGGTTCTTCATCAATGTTTTCTTCATTAGTGTCTTATTCTGTTTAAACCTCATCCTATCTTTGGTAGCCCCCTCGTCTTCCAAATGGGTTGTCCACCTGTACGCCAACAGGTGGGGAAGGCCAATTGTTTTGTTGTTCTCCTCCTTCAGGACAGTTTCTTGAGAAATGCCCTAACTTCCCACCGTTGGAGCAGCTCCAGTCTCTCCCTCCGCCAGCTCCAGCAGGTACCTCTGCCTCTTCGGTTTCCACGGTTACCACCATTTCTTCAACGTCCTCTTCCTCCTCCAGAGAAGTATATCAGCTGTGCCTTCTTCAGTGTCTTTCCGTCCTTAGTTTCATTTTCATTCAACAGTCTTTCCTCATGGGTTATATATGGCTTTACTTCAGACAGTGGTTTAGTTCCCCATGCGATACAAGTTGCCGTTACAGCCGTCTTAAAATCTTGTCTCAGGCCGGTTACCACAGCATGGCACAATAGGTTGCTGTATGAGTCTTGGTCAGGCGTCAGGCCTGAGTGTTGGAGGAAGACTGGCTCCATTCTTTCCATGTAGTCACTCAATGTTTCGTCAGTTCCCTGTTTAGTGGAATGGATTTTCTGCCAGTCTGTGTGTTTAGGGAAAGCAGCCTTTATAGCGGTAAACACTGCATCCAGCCGCTAGTACATCACGGTTCCACATGTGTCTAAAGTCCATCCATTTCCATTTCAAGCAGCAGCAGAGTATTTCTTCAGTTTCTCTGGTAGTGGGGTTGTACATGGAGATATTTGCTCTTAGCTATTCTTTGAACTTTACAGCATCTTTTGCTGGGTCAGTGACATCACCCACTATTTCTTTAATTTGGTCAACATCCCACGGTCTCTCCATTTCTCTCTCTCTCCTCCGTTCCTCTCAGCTCGTTTGCTCTGGTTCTTGTTTTTGCTGGTAGCCTTCTATCTTCCGATCCAGCACCCTCTGCAGCTCCTCTGACAGCTCCTAATCCCCCGGCTCGTCCACCGGGCACAGGCCCAACCCCAAGTGGGTTGTGAGGGGGTGGGAGGCCACCATTTCCATCCACTGGTGGAGGATTTGGCAGTGGTGGATACCAGGGGGGCCCAAAGTTAAGGGTTCCCCTCGGAGAAGAAGGGCCAGACAGGCTTCTCCTCCTTCTTCTTCTTCTTCTTCTTCTTCTTCTTCTTCTTCTTCTTCTTCTTCTTCTTCTTCTTCTTCTTCTTCTTCTTCTTCTTCTTCTTCTTCTTCTTCTTCTTCTTCTTCTTCTTCTTCTTCTTCTTCTTCTTCTTCTTCTTCTTCTTCTTCATCCTCCTCTTCTTCTCTGGTAATACCACTTGTTTTACCATCAGTCCTCTTACAGCTTTATCTTTTGCATTTCTGCTTCCCTTTCCCATTTTCTGAAATCGTCTCCTCTCTCCTTTCATCTCTTCACATACAAAATAATGTTATAAATCAAACTCCACTGGTTAGACGTGTTATCTGCTGAGACATGTTATCCTCTGGTGAGACATGTTATCCTCTAATGAGACATGTTATCCTCTGGTGAGACATGTTATCCTCTGGTGAGACATGTTATCCTCTAATGAGACATGTTATCCTGTAATGAGACATGTTATCCTCTGGTGAGATATGTTATCCTCTGGTGAGACATGTTATCCTCTGGTGAGACATGTTATCCTCTAATGAGACATGTTATCCTCTGGTGAGACATGTTATCCTCTGGTGAGACATGTTATCCTCTAATGAGACATGTTATCCTCTGGTGAGACATGTTATCCTCTGGTGAGACATGTTATCCTCTAATGAGACATGTTATCCTCTGGTTAGACATGTTATCCTCTGGTGAGATATGTTATCCTCTCTACCTATACGTCCGACGGGCGGTGGTGGACAGAACCCGTAGAGATCATTATTTATATCATCCAGACACGCACCTCTTTCACACTCTTTCTAGTCCCCTGACAGCTCTCATTCACTCAGTACTTAATAGTAATCATATTTCTTATCATCCAAATTTCCATCCTCTTATTATCTGCATTTCAATCACTTAACCTGTCATTTCAACACTCACACAACGCTCACATCAAATCAAATCAAATCCAATTTTAATGTTCACATACACATGTTTAGCAGGTGTTATTCTGGGTGTAGCGAAATGCATGTGTTTCTAGCTCCAACAGTGCAGTAATATCTAACAAGTAATATCTAACAATTTCACAACAATACACACAATACACACTAATCTAAAGTAAAGGAATGGAATTAAGAATATATAAATATTTGGACGAGCAATGTCGGAGTGGCATAGACTAAGATACAGTAGAATAGAATACAGTATATACAGTGCCCTCCACTAATATTGGCACCCTTTGTAAATATGAGAAAAATGGGCTGTGAAAGAAATATTTGCTGTTTATCCTCTTGGTCTTTCATTCAAAATATTCCAAAAATTCGAACCTTTAATTGATGTAAAATGATTCAACAAAATAAATATGAAATAAAAACATTTTTGCAACAATTATTGGCACCCCTAGTAATTCGTATGAGTAAAATCAAACTGAAATATATTCCCATTCATATTTTATGTTTTTAAGTTCACATGAGTGATTAGGAACACTTAAGTGGTAAGCCATGGCTTCCTGTTTCACTGGGGTATAAATATGAGGTGACACACAGGCCAAGTTCCCATAGTCATCCATCACTATGGGAAAGACCCGAGAATACAGTAATGATGTGCGACAAAAGGTTGTTGAGCTGCACAAATCAGGAAATCGCTATAAGAAAATACCTCAATGGTTGAAAATGCCCATTTCCACTATCAGGGCAATAATTGAGAAGTTTAAAGCAACTGGAGATGTTAACAATCACCCTGGAAGACGACGTGTGTCTATATTGACCCCACGCACAGTGAGGAGGATGGTTCGAGTGGCCAAAAAATCTCCAAGGATCACAGCTGGAGAATTGCAGACGTTAGTTGGGTCTTGGGGTCAGAAAGTCTCCAAAACTACGATCAGACGCCACCTACATAACCACAACTTGTTTGGGAGGGTTGCCATAAAAATGCCTTTGCTGTCATCAAACAACAAAGTCAGCACCTACAGTTTGCCAAAGGTTACTGGAACTTTCAATGGGACTTAGTTCTATGGTCAGATAAGACCAAAACATACCTTTTTGGAAACAAACACCAGAGGTGGGTTTGGCGTAGACAGAAAGATAGCCATGCAGAAAAGTACCTCATCCCTACTGTGAAGTATGTTGGTGGATCGTTGATGTTGTGGGACTGTTTTTCTTCCATAGGATACATGGTATCATGGACTCCATCAAGTACCAGCAGATATTAAATCAAAACCTGACAGCCTCTGCTAGGAAGCTTAAACTGGGCCATGGTTGGATCGTCCAGCAGGACAATGATCCAAAGCACACCTCAAAATCAGCACAAAAATGGTTCACTTACTACAGAATCAAGGTTTTGCCATGGCCATCCCAGTCCCCTGAACTAAACCCCATAGAAAACCTGTGGGATGAGCTGAAGAGGAGAGTCCACAAGCGTGGACCTCGGAATCTGAAGGATCTGGAGAGATTCTGTATGGAGGAATGGTCTCAGATCCCTTGCCATGTGTTCTCCAACTTCATTACGCATTATAGGAGAAGACTCAGAGCTGTTATCTTGGCAAAGGGAGGTTGCACAAAGTATTGAATGAAGGAGTGCCAATAATTGTGGCACACATATATTTGAGAAAAATATTAGTTTTATGATAAGAATTTTTTTTCTTCTTTCAATTCTTTTACTTTAATTAAAGGTTAGATTTTTGTGAATATTTTGAATGAAAGACCAAGAGGATAAACGATAAAGACAGTTTTTTCACAGCCCATTTTGCTCATATTTACCAAGGGTGCCAATATTAGTGGAGGGCACTGTACATATGGGATGAGTAATGCAGTATGTAAACATTATTAAAGTGACTAGTATTCCGTTATTAAAGTGGCAAGTGATTTAAAGTCTATGAAAATAGGGCAGCAGTCTCTAAGGTGCTAGTGATGGCTATTTAACAGTCTGACGGCATTGAGATAGAAGCTGTTTTTCATTCTCTCGGTCCCAGCTTTGATGCAACTATACTGACCTCGCCTTCTGGATGATAGCGGGGTGAACAGGCAGTGGCTCGGGTGGTTGATGTCTTTGATGATCTTTTTGGCCTTCCTGTGACATCGGGTGTTGTAGGTGTCCTGGAGGGCAGGTAGTTTACCACCGGTGATGCGTTGGGCAGACCGCACAACCCTCTGGAGAGCCCTGCAGTTGCAGGTGGTGCAGTTGCCATACCAGGTGGTGATACAGCCCAACAGGATGCTCTCAATTGTGCATCTGTAAAAGTCTGTGAGGGCTTTAGGTGCCAAGCCACATTTCTTCAGCCCCCTGAGGTTGAAGAGGCGCTGTTGTGCCTTCTTCACCACACTGTCTGTGTGGCTGGACCATTTCAGTTTGTCAGTGATGTGTACGCCAAGGAACTTGAAGCTTTTCACCTTCTCCACTGCGGTCCCGTCGATGTGGATAGGTGGGTGCTCCCTCTGCTGTTTCCTGAAGTCCACGATCATCTCCTTTGTTTTGTTGACGTTGAGTGAGAGGTTATTTTCCTGGCACCACACTCCCAGGGCCCTCACCTCCTCCCTGTAGGCTGACTCGTCAGTGTTGGTAATCAGGCCTACTACTGTTGTGTCGTCTGCAAACTTGATGATTGAGTTGGAGGCGTGCTTGGCCATGCAGTCATGGGTGAACAGGGAGTACAGGAAGGGGCTGAGCACACACCCTTGTGGAGCCCCTATGTTGAGGATCAGCGAAGCCAAGGTGTTGTTTCCTACCTTCACCCCATGGGGGCAGCCCATCAAGAAGTCCAGGACCCAGTTGCACAGGGCGGGGTTCAGACCCAGGGACCCGGGCTTAATGATGAGCTTGGAGGGTACTATGGTGTTGAATGCTGAGCTATAGTCAATGAACAGCATTCTTACATAGGTATTCCTCTTGTATAGATGGGATAGGGCAGTGTGCAGTGCGATGGCGATTGCATCGTCAGTGGATCTATTGGGGTGGTAAGCACAATGAAGTGGGTCTAGGGTGTCAGGTAAGGTAGAGGTGATATGATCCTTAACTAGCCTCTCAAAGCACTTCATGATGACAGAAGTGAGTGATACAGGGCGATAGTCATTTAGTTCAGTTACCTTTGCTTTCTTGGGTACAGGAACAATGGTGGCCATCTTGAAGCATGTGGGGACAGCAGACTGGGATAGGGAGATTTTTAATATGTCCGTAAACACTCCAGCCAGCTGGTCTGCGTACTTCACTTAGTACTATTCCCGAACACACTCAGTATTCTCCCTTATTACTCCATGTGCACCTTCAACAATGCTATTGTTGTTACTTGCTATACACCATATGTATCTTCAACGGTTCTCTTGCCAGTACTTGCTATACATATAAAATAACACCTTGTGCTATTATCAGTGGCTGCAGACCACGTAGACTCTTCTCATAAATGCCTACAGATGGCTGTCAGCGGGGCTTCTCCATGGTACCGTTACTTACCCTCACTCTAGTCTTCTCTATAAGACTAGTGAATAGCCTTCTCACAAGACTATGGGCACCTTTTAATGTAGTTTTATCGATTTTGTCATATTTATTTCCATTTTAATACAAATTCATTTACATTGACTTGCTGAAATTCAGAAGACATGTCCCTCAGAGGTTCCCGGATCAGGTATCTTTCCCCGGGCAGCTCTCAGTAAAAGTCTAGTCTGGGCGGGTCCACGTCGTCTTTGTTCAGACGGGAAATTCCCTTTCCCACTATGGAATGCGGCACCGGTGTCTCCTTCGCAGACCTTCACTGGGATGCTCCACTGGTGGAATCACTGACCCAGTTTGATGCTCCACAGGTGGAATCACTGACCCAGTTTGATGCTCCACAGGTGGAATCACTGACCCAGTTTGAGACGCCAAATTTTCATGGAAATTCAACGCAGGGACACTCGAAGTCAATCTTAAATGAATGCATAAAGTACCAGTCTGAAGTGAGCTCTGAAGCTACACAAAAACATTGTTCATAGGATTGCTTCCTGCATGTGACTGGCGCCGTCTCCTATCTTAACTTATAGGACATATTTTGGGCGTTCGGCCAGATGGTCTTAAGGAAGGGCTCATGAAGTCCCCCCTCATATCTTTACCCAGCACACGCAGGAACCAATGATTGTTTATGACAGAGTGGACAATATGAACATTTTCAAGGCTGTCCCTCCAGACTATACATTTTTCCTCCACACAACACTCACTACCGGGTACCAAACTGCCTCTTGAAGCAACGTCAGCACAAGAACTGTTAGTTGGGAGCTTCATGAAATAGGTTTCCATGGCCGAGCAGCTGCATACAAGCCTAAGATCACCATATGCAATGCCAAGCGTCGGCTGGAGTGGTGTAAAGCTCGCCGCCATTAGACTCAAGCAGTGGAAACCCATTCTCTGGAGTGATAAATCACGTTTCACCATCTGGCAGTCTGACGGACGAATCTGGGTTTAGTGGATGCCAGGAAAACACTTACTGTCCCAATGCATAGTGCCAACTGTAAAGTTTGGTGGAGGAGGAATAATGGTCTGGGGCTGTTTGTCATGGTTCAGTCTAGGCCCCTTAGTTCCAGTGAAGGGAAATCTTAATGCTACAGCATACAATGACATTGTAGACAATTCTGTGCTTCCAACTTTGTGGCAACAGTTTGGGGAAGGCCCTTTCCTGTTTCAGCATGACAATGCCCCCATGCACAAAGAGAGGTCCATACAGAAATGGTTTGTCGAGATCAGTGTGGAAGAACTTACTGGCCTGCACAGAGCCCTGACGTCAACCCCATCGAACACCTTTGGGATGAATTGGAATGCCGACTGCGAGCCAGACCTAATCGCCCAACATCAGTGCCCGACCTCACTAATGCTCTTGTGGCTGAATGGAAGCAAGTCCCCGCAGCAATGTTCCAACATCCAGTGGAAAGCCTTCCCAGAAGAGTTGAGGCTGTTATGGCAGCAACGGGGGGATGGAATGATTTTGGAATGAGAAGTTTGACGAGCAGGTGTCTACTGCATAGCATAGGTTGACGCAAAGAATGGTCACTCTTCATGGACACACAGCTGGGTACAGGGGAGGATGGTCTCTCCTGCTTGATTGGGCTTCAACACAACAGAGACAAACATTACATCTCTCATCTACTCTGAGCTCAGATGGGGAAACATAAGAAGAGTTTCACTTGATGGTTTCATTTCAGAGAAACAAATATGTTTTTTTGCAAAATAATACGGCATCTGTTAGTGCATTCATCTTAAGCTAGCTAGGTGAGATTACCACATATCACAGTCAAATATACAGGATATGAACATTCCATTCCAGCTAAACAATGGATATATTGCAAAAAAATACATTTTCATTTACATCTAAAAATCTGAGAACAGTAATATTGAAGGTACCCATAAGCAATCATTTCTGATGAGAAAAACACTAATTGTGGATATAGCGTTTTGAAATATATTCTTAAACAACATCTCACCTCTTAGCTTTGGTGTCAAGTTCCCCAGAGAGACTCATTTTCAAGCACTGAGCCCTAAACAGAGATCCAGCATGTTGGTTGTGGTGAACAGAGTGACAATTAATTATTCAATGTCAATTGTTCTCTTTTATTCATTTTCTCATAGAAATAATATATTTACTAAACAGAAACATCCAAACAGTCAGGTGATTTAATGCAGTCCCAAGAACATGTAGTCATGAATGATATTTTTCAGGTCATCTTCATGTTAACTGTCAATAACAATAATTATAATAATTATATAATGTGTCACTGTTTGTTTAGGTAGTTATAGACAGTGCAGCAACACAAGGCCACATCCCTGTCAGCCCTCGAAAACAGAGATTACATTCAAAGATGAATAGCCTACAGTATAGGCTACATATACAGTGAGGGAAAAAAGTATTTGATCCCCTGCTGATTTTGTACGTTTGTCCACTGACAAAGAAATGATCAGTCTATAATTTTAATGGTAGGTTTATTTGAACAGTGAGAGACAGAATAACAATCAGAAAGATTTCTGCCTCCCAGGTGTCTTTTATACAGGTAACGAGCTGAGATTAGGAGCACACTCTTAAAGGGAGTGCTCCTAATCTCAGTTTGTTACCTGTATAAAAGACACCTGTCCACAGAAGCAATCAATCAATCAGATTCCAAACTCTCCACCATGGCCAAGACCAAAGAGCTCCCCAAGGATGTCAGGGACAAGATTGTAGACCTACACAAGGCTGGAATGGGCTACAAGACCATCGCCAAGCAGCTTGGTGAGAAGGTGACAACAGTTGGTGTGATTATTTGCAAATGGAAGAAACACAAAAGACCTGTCAATCTCCCTCGGCCTGGGACTCCATGCAAGTCTCACCTCGTGGAGTTGCAATGATCATAAGAACAGTGAGGAATCAGCCCAGAACTACACGGGAGGATCTTGTCAATGATCTCAAGGCAGCTGGGACCATAGTCACCAAGAAAACAATTGGTAACACAGTACGCCGTGAAGGACTGAAATCCTGCAGCGCCCGCAAGGTCCCCCTGCTCAAGAAAGCACATATACAGGCCGTCTGAAGTTTGCCAATGAACATCTGAATGATTCAGAGGAGAACTGGGTGAAAGTGTTGTGGTCAAATTAGACCAAAATCGAGCTCTTTGGCATCAACTCAACTCGCCGTGTTTGGAGGATGAGGAATGCTGCCTATGACCCCAAGAACACCATCCCCACCGTCAAACATGGAGGTGGAAACATTATGCTTTGGGGGTGTTTTTCTGCCAAGGGGACAGGACAACTTCACCGCATCAAAGGGATGATGGACGGGGCCATGTACCGTCAAATCTTGGGTGAGAACCTCCTTCCCTCAGCCAGGGCATTGAAAATGGGTCGTGGATGGGTATTCCAGCATGACAATGACCCAAAACACACGGCCAAGGCAACAAAGGAGTGGCTCAAGAAGAAGCACATTAAGGTCCTAGAGTGGCCTAGCCAGTCTCCAGACCTTAATCCCATAGAAAATCTTTGGAGGGAGCTGAAGGTTCGAGTTGCCAAACGTCAGGCTCGAAACCTTAATGACTTGGAGAAGATCTGCAAAGAGGAGTGGGGCAAAATCCCTCCTGAGATGTGTGCAAACCTGGTGGCCAACTACAAGAAATGTCTGACCTCTGTGATTGCCAACAAGGGTTTTGCCACCAAGTACTAAGTCTTGTTTTGCAGAGGGTTTAAATACTTATTTCCCTCATTAAAATGCAAATCAATTTATAACATTTTTGACATGCGTTTTTCTGGATTGTTTTGTTGTTATTCTGTCTCTCACTGTTCAAATAAACCTACCATTAAAATTATAGACTGATCATGTCTTTGTCAGTGGGCAAACGTACAAAATCAGCAGGGGATCAAATACTTTTTTCCCTCACTGTATAGGCCTATATAATTCAATAATATTGAAATCAATTTCATGTTCATTCAATTGAGTTCTATTTTGCTAAATGTAGGCTACTGCCTGTACTTTTTTGCCTCAATATACACTGAATGCACAAAACATTAAGAACACCTTCCTAATATTGATTTGAGTCCTCCTCTTTTGCCCTCAGAGCAGCCTCAATTCGTTGGGGCATGGACTTTACAAGGTGTTGAAAGCATTCCACTGGTATGCTGGCCCATGTTGACTTCAATGCTTCCCACAGTTGTGTCAAGTTGGCTGTTTGTCCTTTGGGTGGTGAACCATTCTTGATACACACGGAAACTGTTGAGGCAAAAAACCCAGCAGCGTTGCAGCTGTTGACACAAACCGGTGCGCCTGGCACCTACTACCATACCCCGTTCAAAGGCACTTCAATGCTTTGTCTTGCCCATTCACCTTTGAATGGCACACATACACAATCCATGTTTCAAGGCTTAACAATCATTCTTTAACCTGTCCTTTATCTACAGAGGCTAGCCCCCTCCCAATTTTTTTAAATTATAATAACATTTTCTTGCAACTCAGTCGAGGTCTCAACTTACTGTTGACAGTAAGAATAGTAGAATGCACAAGGTGCAAGTTCAAAATGTGGTTGCGCATCAGCAATTTTTTATCTTGTTATGTCAGTCACTGACAGTAAATTAACAACATTCAATTAGCCATGTGAGTTAACAATTTTTAGATTGGTAAGTTAGTCTAGCCAGCTACGTACACCGACCGAACATTGATTTTGTTAGTCACTCTCACTCAGATATCACTAACATAAGTCATGGCAATATGTGTAGAATTACATGAAATGTGTCATTAAATTGCAAAAATGTATTTTGGGAAATGCATGTTACATCATTAAGAGTGTGAATAATGATGTGTGAGAAAGTTACAGACATATATCATCCCCCAAGACATGCTAACCTCTCAACAATATATCATACCCCCAAGACATGCTAACCTCTCAACAATATATCATCCCCCAAGACATGCTAACCTCTCAACAATATATCATCCCCCAAGACATGCTAACCTCTCAACAATATATCATCCCCCAAGACATGCTAACCTCTCAACAATATATCATCCCCCAAGACATGCTAACCTCTCAACAATATATCATCCCCCAAGACATGCTAACCTCTCAACAATATATCATCCCCAAGACATGCTAACCTCTCAACAATATATCATCCCCCAAGACATGCTAACCTCTCAACAATATATCATACCCCCAAGACATGCTAACCTCTCAACAATATATCATCCACCAAGACATGCTAACCTCTCAACAATATATCATCCCCCCAAGACATGCTAACCTCTCAACAATATATCATCCCCCAAGACATGCTAACCTCTCAACAATATATCATCCCCCAAGACATGCTAACCTCTCAACAATATATCATCCCCTAAGACATGCTAACCTCTCAACAATATATCATCCCCCAAGACATGCTAACCTCTCAACAATATATCATACCCCCAAGACATGCTAACCTCTCAACAATATATCATCCACCAAGACATGCTAACCTCTCAACAATATATCATCCCCCCAAGACATGCTAACCTCTCAACAATATATCATCCCCTAAGACATGCTAACCTCTCAACAATATATCATCCCCCAAGACATGCTAACCTCTCAACAATATATCATCCCCTAAGACATGCTAACCTCTCAACAATATATCATCCCCCAAGACATGCTAACCTCTCAACAATATATCATCCCCCAAGACATGCTAACCTCTCAACAATATATCATCCCCCAAGACATGCTAACCTCTCAACAATATATCATCCCCCAAGACATGCTAACCTCTCAACAATATATCATCCCCAAGACATGCTAACCTCTCAACAATATATCATCCCCCAAGACATGCTAACCTCTCAACAATATATCATACCCCCAAGACATGCTAACCTCTCAACAATATATCATCCACCAAGACATGCTAACCTCTCAACAATATATCATCCCCCAAGACATGCTAACCTCTCAACAATATATCATCCCCCAAGACATGCTAACCTCTCAACAATATATCATCCCCAAGACATGCTAACCTCTCAACAATATATCATCCCCTAAGACATGCTAACCTCTCAACAATATATCATCCCCCAAGACATGCTAACCTCTCAACAATATATCATACCCCCCAAGACATGCTAACCTCTCAACAATATATCATCCACCAAGACATGCTAACCTCTCAACAATATATCATCCCCCCAAGACATGCTAACCTCTCAACAATATATCATCCCCCTAAGACATGCTAACCTCTCAACAATATATCATCCCCCAAGACATGCTAACCTCTCAACAATATATCATCCCCCCAAGACATGCTAACCTCTCAACAATATATCATCCCCCAAGACATGCTAACCTCTCAACAATATATCATCCCCCAAGACATGCTAACCTCTCAACAATATATCATCCCCCAAGACATGCTAACCTCTCAACAATATATCATCCCCAAGACATGCTAACCTCTCAACAATATATCATACCCCCAAGACATGCTAACCTCTCAACAATATATCATCCACCAAGACATGCTAACCTCTCAACAATATATCATCCCCCAAGACATGCTAACCTCTCAACAATATATCATCCCCTAAGACATGCTAACCTCTCAACAATATATCATCCCCCAAGACATGCTAACCTCTCAACAATATATCATCCCCTAAGACATGCTAACCTCTCAACAATATATCATACCCCCAAGACATGCTAACCTCTCAACAATATATCATCCCCAAGACATGCTAACCTCTCAACAATATATCATCCCCTAAGACATGCTAACCTCTCAACAATATATCATCCCCCAAGACATGCTAACCTCTCAACAATATATCATCCCCTAAGACATGCTAACCTCTCAACAATATATCATCCCCCAAGACATGCTAACCTCTCAACAATATATCATCCCCAAGACATGCTAACCTCTCAACAATAACAGGGAGGTTAGCATTTGGGGGAGTATGATATTTGTGTGTCTGTCAATGTTTCATTTCAATTCGAAAGTGGTGGGGTACAGAACCAAAACAGCAACACGTGTCACTGTCCCAATACTTTTGGAGCTCACTGAATTTATACTGATACTGTAAATGCGTACATCCACTGTATATCAACTGTATACCCACTGTACTGTATATCTGTATATCAACTGTATTCCCACTGTACTGTATATCTGTATACCAACTGTATACTCACTGTACTGTATATCTGTATATCAACTGTATATCCACTGTACTGTATATTTGTATATCAACTGTATACCCACTGTACTGTATTTCTGTATATCCACTGTTCATTCTCTTATAGCTCAATGCTCATTCTAGCTATGTGTGTATAATGTTGTACGTAAACTTTGTGTAAACTCCTCTGTCTGTACTCTGTCTCTAAATGTTGTCTATCACTAGCAGCACCATATCACCAAGTACAATTCTGAGTAAAGATGTAGGATCTTAATTTGAACTTTCCTGCAGTGTATTTGAGGTTTAAAAAGGCTTCTGAAGTTTGTAATTTCCACATACATTTTAGACTCAATTTTTTCTTAAGAATGTTTCGGCCACTACAAACATGTCCATTAATAATCATTGGCTCAAATTAAGATCCTACATATGTATGTATAAATGTACTTAAAGATGATTCTGATTCTGCAAAGGTTGAGTCTCTAGATTCCCTTGCTGCGCTGGGGAAATAATGAAATGGTTGTCATAGTGATTTAAACTGGGACTGGTTATCTCCCAACTCTGAGGCCATGTCATTTGTTATATTTCACCCTATTGATAAAGGAAGCTAGAAGGCTGAACCCAAAAGACAACTCTAAATCAGGACTTACTGATATTTTCATGAAATCCTTTAATTCATATTATTGTGTCTCTTTCTTCAACAAGTAGTCTATGATATTAATATTGTTGCGAACAGCGAAGAGAACCCGGGTCTCTGGCGATAAAGGCAAACACACTATGCATCGAACCAATAGGGTTCGGAAGAGGATTCGAAAGAGACAATGTTTGTTTGTTGCTTGTTGTGTTTTAAGCTTGTTTTCAGAAGACAAGTCTATAGGACTATTATGAAGGAGATCACCCTGGGGAACACATATAGTCTATAGGACTATTATGAAGGAGATCACCCTGGGGAACACATATAGCCTATAGGACTATTATGAAGGAGATCACCCTGGGGAACACATAGTCTATAGGACTATTATGAGGGAGATCACCCTGGGGAACACATATAGTCTATAGGACTATTATGAAGGAGATCACCCTGGGGAACACATATAGTCTATAGGACTATTATGAAGGAGATCACCCTGGGGAACACATATAGTCTATAGGACTATTATGAAGGAGATCACCCTGGGGAACACATATAGTCTATAGGACTATTATGAAGGAGATCACCCTGGGGAACACATAGTCTATAGGACTATTATGAAGGAGATCACCCTGGGGAACACATAGTCTATAGGACTATTATGAAGGAGATCACCCTGGGGAACACATATAGTCTATAGGACTATTATTTTTACATTACATTTTAGTCATTTAGCAGACGCTCTTAACCAGAGCGACTTACAGGAGTAATTAGGGTTAAGTGCCTTGCTCAAGGGCACATTTACGTCATTTAGCAGACGCTCTTGTCCAGAGCGACTCACAAATTGATGCATTCACCCTATAGCCAGTGGGATAACCACTTTACAATTTTTTTTTTGGGGGGTAGAAGGATTACTTTATCCTATCCCAGGTATTCCTTAAAGAGGTGGGGTTTCGAATGTCTCCCGGAAGGTGGTGAGTGACTCCACTGTGGGGGGGGGGGGGGTAGAAGGATTACTTTATCCTATCCCAGGTATTCCTTAAAGAGGTGGGGTTTCAAATGTCTCCGGAAGGTGGTGAGTGACTCCGCTGTGGGGGGGTAGAAGGATTACTTTATCCTATCCCAGGTATTCCTTAAAGAGGTGGGGTTTCAAATGTCTCCAGAAGGTGGTGAGTGACTCCGCTGTGGGGGGGTAGAAGGATTGCTTTATCCTATCCCAGGTATTCCTTAAAGAGGTGGGGTTTCAAATGTCTCCGGAAGGTGGTGAGGACTCCGCTGTCCTGGCGTCGTGAGGGAGCTTGTTCCACCATTGGGGTGCCAGAGCAGCGAACAGTTTTGACTGGGCTGAGCGGGAACTATGCTTCCGCAGAGGAAGGGAGCCAGCAGGCCAGAGGTGGATGAACGCAATGCCCTCGTTTGGGTGTAGGGACTGATCAGAGCCCGAAGGTACAGAGGTGCCGTTCCCCCTCGCTGCTCCAAAGGCAAGCACCATGGTCTTGTAACGGATGCGAGCTTCAACTGGAAGCCAGTGGAGTGTGCGGAGGAGGGGGGTGACGTGAGAGAACTTGGGAAGGTTGAACACCAGACGGGCTGCGGCATTCTGGATGAGTTGTAGGGGTTTAATGGCACATGCAGGGAGGCCAGCCAACAGCGAGTAGCAGTAATCCAGACGGGAGATGACAAGTGCCTGGATTAGGACCTGTGCCGCTTCCTGTGTAAGGCAGGGTCGTACTCTCCGAATGTTGTAGAGCATGAACCTGCAGGAGCGGGTCACCGCCTTGATGTTAGCGGAGAACGACAGGGTGTTGTCCAGGGTCACGCCAAGGCTCTTCGCACTCTGGGAGGAGGACACAACGGAGTTGTCAACCGTGATGGCGAGATCATGGAACGGGCAGTCCTTCCCCGGGAGGAAGAGCAGCTCCGTCTGCCAGGGTTCAGCTTGAGGTGGTGATCCGTCATCCATACTGATATGTCTGCCAGACATGCAGAGATGCGATTCGCCACCTGGTTATCAGAAGGGGGAAAGGAGAAGATTAGTTGTGTATCGTCAGCGTAGCAATGATAGGAGAGGCCGTGTGAGGATATGACAGAGCCAAGTGACTTGGTGTATAGGGAGAAAAGGAGAGGGCCTAGAACTGAGCCCTGGGGACACCAGTGGTGAGAGCACGTGGTGCGGAGACAGCTTCTCGCCACGCCACTTGGTAGGAGCGACCGGTCAGGTAGGACGCAATCCAGGAGTGAGCCGCGCCGGAGATGCCCAGCTCGGAGAGGGTGGAGAGGAGGATCTGATGGTTCACAGTATCAAAGGCAGCAGACAGGTCTAGAAAGACAAGAGCAGAGGAGAGAGAGTTAGCTTTAGCAGTGCGGAGAGCCTCCGTGACACAGAGAAGAGCAGTCTCAGTTGAATGACCAGTCCTGAAACCTGATTTGTTTGGATCAAGAAGGTCATTCTGAGAGAGATAGCAAGAGAGTTGGCTAAAGACGGCACGCTCAATAGTTTTGGAAAGGAAAGAAAGAAGGGATACTGGTCTGTAGTTGTTGACATCAGTGGGGTCGAGTGTTGGTTTTTTGAGAAGGGGAGCAACTCTCGCTCTCTTGAAGACGGAAGGGACATGGCCAGCGGTCAAGGATGAGTTGATCAGCGAGGTGAGGTAGGGGAGAAGGTCACCGGAGATGGTCTGGAGAAGAGAGGAGGGGATGGGGTCAAGCGGGCAGGTTGTTGGGCGGCCTGCAGTCACAAGTCGAGGATTTTATCTGGAGAGAGAGGGGAGAAAGAAGTCAAAGCATAGGGTAGGGCAGTGTGAGCAGGACCAGCAGTGTTATTAGACTTAACAAACGAGGATCGGATGTCGTCAACCTTCTTTTCAAAGTGGTTGACGAAGTCATCCACAGAGAGAGAGGAGGGGGGGATTCAGGAGGGAGGAAAATGTGGCAAAGAGCTTCCTAGGGTTAGAGGCAGATGCTTGGAATTTAGAGTGGTAGAAGGTGGCCTTAGCAGCAGAAACAGATGAAGAAAATGTAGAGAGGAGGGAGTGAAAAGATGCCAGGTCGGCAGGGAGTTTAGTTTTTCTTCCATTTCCGCTCCGCTGCCCGGAGCTCTGTTCTGTGAGCTCGCAATGAGTCATCAAGCCACGGAGCTGGAGGGGGAGGACCGAGCCGGCCAGGAGGATAGGGGACACAGAGAGTCAAAGGATGCAGAAAGGGAGGAGAGGAGGGTTGAGGAGGCAGAATCAGGAGATTGGAGGGAGAAGGATTGAGCAGAGGGAAGAGATGATAGGATGGAAGAGGAGAGAGTAGTGGGAAAGAGAGAGCGAAGGTTGCGGCGGCGCATTACCATCTGTGTAGGGGCAGAGTGAGTAGTGTGGGAGGAGAGCGAGAGAGAAAAGGAAACAAAGTAGTGGTCGGAGACAAGGAGGGGAGTTGCAGTGAGATTAGTAGAGGAGCAGCATCTAGTGAAGATGAGGTCAAGCGTATTGCCTGCCTTGTGAGTAGGGGGGACGGTGAGAGGGTGAGGTCAAAAGAGGAGAGGAGTGGAAAGAAGGAGGCAGAGAGAAATGAGTCAAATGTGGACATAGGGAGGTTGAAATCCCCCAAAACTGTGAGGGGTGAGCCATCCTCAGGAAAGGAACTTATCAAGGCGTCAAGCTCATTGATGAACTCTCCAAGGGAACCTGGAGGGCGATAGATGACAAGGATATTAAGCTTAAATGGGCTAGTGACTGTGACAGCATGGAATTCAAATGAGGAGATAGACAGATGGGTTAGGGGGAAAAATTGAGAAGGTCCACTTGGGAGAGATGAGGATTCCTGTACCACCACCCCTCTGACCAGATGCTCTCGGGGTATGCGAGAACACATGGTCAGACGAGGAGAGAGCAGTAGGAGTAGCAGTGTTTTCAGTGGTAATCCATGTTTCTGTCAGCGCCAGGAAGTCGAGGGACTGGAGGTTGGCATAGGCTGGGATGAAGTCAGCTTTGTTGGCAGCAGAACGGCAGTTCCAGAGGCTGCCTGAGACCTGGAACTCCAGGTGTGGGGTGCGTGCTGGGACCACCAGGTTAGAGAGGCAGCAGCCACGCGGTGTGGTGCGTTTGTGTAGCCTGTGCAGAGAGGAGAGAACAGGGATAGGCAGAGGCATAGCTACAAAAATGCAGAGGAGATCAGAATGAAATGAGCTAAGCATCTGGGAGAGGAGAGAGCAGGGCCTCCCTCACCAAAAACTTCTACCTCAGAAACTAAAATTGTTTCACTGAACCACCCGAACAAAAACTCTCCCAACTTCCACTTTAGAAATTAGAATTGTTGTAAACTACAGCAGACTGTTATCAGTAGCTGTAATTAAGTACAGCAGCTACCAACCACCTAACGTTAATGCCTCGGATGAGGTTAGGAAAAACAGCTGAATGGTAGCAGCTAGCTGGCTCAATCACAGGTACTCATAAGCATGAAATAACATTGGAAACAATTAACCACAGTTGCAAAAAGTTACCAGTAGCTACCCTCTAGCTAGCTAGCTTTGTTGGTCCAAGTAGTGGGTAGGCTAGCCTCGTGCTTCGCCGGAGTCCGCCGAAAACAGTCCTTACCTACAATAATAACCTACAATAACCTTCAATAACTACCAGAGTAAGCTACCTATAATACCAAACTACAGTACCTACCTACAATCTAAATACATGGTTTAAGCTTAACTCAACACCATATAAGAAGCCAAGCTTACCTTTCATAACGGAGCAATGATTAAACGTTGGGTAGCTAGCACAAATATGTTGTATTTAGCTACCACAGTACAGCCAGCTGATAGTGTTGGCTGGCTAGCAATGGCTACTGTGTTGACTTTGTTTGAAAAACGGCGTCGCTCCGAGC
Organism: Coregonus clupeaformis; assembly: GCF_020615455.1. Taxonomy (NCBI): domain Eukaryota; kingdom Metazoa; phylum Chordata; class Actinopteri; order Salmoniformes; family Salmonidae; genus Coregonus; species Coregonus clupeaformis. Next base: position 335,360 of record NW_025533735.1, on the reverse strand, counting down.
GAATGTAGCTGGCTAAAAGGATATTGTTTTTAGTTGCAACCGTTGCTAATAGCAACTCACCAGCTAATCCAGGAGGTGAGTTAGCTAGCTAGCTTCGTGCTACATCCGGCACCGCCGAATACAAAAGTAACCTACAATAACTACACAACAGCTACCCGCAACAGCCCACGATGCCTACCTATACTACTTAATAATATACAGCCCACGATGCCTACCTATAGTACCTGACTACAATCTAAATACATAGCTTAAGCCTTACTCGACAAAGCCCAAGCTATGTATAAAAGCCAAGCTGGCAGACTGCAATCAGTAGCCTGAAATTAAGTACAGCAGCTACCCGACCACCTAACGTTAATGATAATGAGGTTAGAAAAACAGCTGAAGGTGGCAGCTAGCTGGCTCAATTACAGGTACTCTTAAGCGTGAAATAATATTGGAAACAGCTAACCACAGTTGCTAAAAGTTACCGGTAGCTACCCGCTAGCTAGCTAGCTTTGTTGGTCCAAGTAGAGGGTAGGCTAGCCTCGTGCTTCGCCGGGTCCGCCGAATACGGTCCTTACCTACAATAATAACCTACAATAACTACCGGAGTAAGCTACCTATAATACCAAACTACAATACCTGCCTACAATCTAAATACATGGTTTAAGCTTAACTCAACACCATATAAGAAGCCAAGCTTACCTCTCCTGCTAGAGAAAACACAACCTCTCCCGTCAGCAGCAGCAGCTTGATGAAGGAGATCACCCTGGGGAACACATAGTCTATAGGACTATTATGAAGGAGATCACCCTGTGGAACACATAGTCTATAGGACTATTATGAGGGAGATCACCCTGGGGAACACATATAGTCTATAGGACTATTATGAAGGAGATCACCCTGGGGAACACATATAGTCTATAGGACTATTATGAAGGAGATCACCCTGGGAACACATATAGTCTATAGGACTATTATGAAGGAGATCACCCTGGGGAACACATATAGTCTATAGGACTATTATGAAGGAGATCACCCTGGGGAACACATATAGTCTATAGGACTATTATGAAGGAGATCACCCTGGGGAACACATATTGGGCACAGAATGAATTCACCCCACGCATCTAATTTACATCAAATACCATTTTATGGAGTGTAGGCCTATTATAACACTCTGTCCACACAAAATATCATCAACTATATGAATACACATAACAATATCATCAACTATATTAATATCATAACAATATCATCAACTATTTGAATACACAAAACAATCGTCGTCTTACCTTTTATATGTCTCTCAATAGAAGTAGAGTCTGGAATGATCATTCGGTGGTGGAAAGTTCCTTTAGTTTGTTCTGCTCATTTCCATATCAGGTTCTAGCTGTTCTCTTTCCCACTCCCTGTCTCTTTATAGCTCTTACAATGTGCCTTGGCATACATTTTACAAGTGTCTGGAACTCTATTGGAGGGATGTGGAATCATTCTTCCACGAGATATTCCATAATTTGGTGTTTTGTTGATGGTGGTGGAAAACGTTGTTTCAGGTGCCTCTCCAGAATCTCCCATAAGTGTTCAATTGGGTTAAGACCTGGTGACTGAGACGGCCATGGCACATTGTGAAACATCGGCAAGTTGAGCAGTTTTCGTCACTGAAGCTCCTGCCAAACTTGCCCCAACAATCACCAATCGTTAAGCTCTTCCTGAGCAGGGTCGCAGTCTCTCCTGGTAGCAGCTCCTCTCTCCCCAGGGGTAACAGCTCCTCTCTCCCCAGGGGTATCAGCTCCTTTCTCCCCAGGGGTAACAGCTCCTCTCTCCCCAGGGGTAGCAGCTCCTCTCTCCCCAGGGGTAGCAGCTCCTCTCTCCCCAGGGGTAACAGCTCCTCTCTCCCCCAGGGGTAACAGCTCCTCTCTCCCCAGGGTAGCAGCTCCTCTCTCCCCAGGGGTAACAGCTCCTCTCTCCCCAGGGGTAGCAGCTCCTCTCTCCCCAGGGTAGCAGCTCCTCTCTCCCCAGGGGTAGCAGCTCCTCTCTCCCCAGGGGTAACAGCTCCTCTCTCCCCCAGGGTAACAGCTCCTCTCTCCCCCAGGGGTAACAGCTCCTCTCTCTCCAGGGGTAACAGCTCCTCTCTCCCCAGGGGTAACAGCTCCTCTCTCCCCAAGGGTAACAGCTCCTCTCTCCCCAGGGTAGCAGCTCCTCTCTCCCCAGGGGTAACAGCTCCCTCTCTCTCCAGGGGTAACAGCTCCTCTCTCCCCAGGGTAACAGCTCCTCTCTCTCCCCAGGGGGTAGCAGCTCCTCTCTCCCCAGGGGGTAGCAGATCCTCTCTCCCCAGGGGTAGCAGCTCCTCTCTCCCCAGGGGTAGCAGCTCCTCTCTCCCCCAGGGGTAGCAGCTCCTCTCTCCACAAGGGTAGCAACTCCTCTCTCCCCCAGGGGTAGCAGCTCCTCTCTCCACAAGGGTAGCAACTCCTCTCTCCCCAGGGGTAGCAGCTCCTCTCTCCCCAGGGGTAGCAGCTCCTCTCTCCCCAGGGGTATCAGCTCCTCTCTCTCCAGGGGTAGCAGCTCCTCTCTCCCCAGGGGTAACAGCTCCTCTCTCCCCAGGGGTATCAGCTCCTCTCTCCCCAGGGGTAGCAGTTCCTCTCTCCCCAGGGGTAGCAGCTCCTCTCTCCCCAGGAGTAGCAGCTCCTCTCTACCCTAGGATGTGAAGACATCGGTGGCTTAGCCCACAGCCAGTAGGAGGGTCCGGGAAGGAATTTCAACAGCTAAATCCATGCATACATCTACAGTGTATTGCCAAAAACCACTCAACATATTCAAACATAGACTCTGACCTGTCCAATGAGCCAAACTGATTAAAGACTCCCACAGTACCTTAACTCTCTCTCTCTCTCTCTCTCTCTCTCTCTCTCTCTCTCTCTCTCTCTCTCTGTGTTATGAGATTTTTTTGTCAGATGTTACTATGGTATACTGAAGTATAATTACAAGCATTCCATAAGTGTCAAAGGCTTTTATTGACAATTACATTAAGTTTATGCAAAGAGTCAATATTTGCAGTGTTGACCCTTCTTTTTCAAGACCTCTGCAATCCGCCCTGGCATGCTGTCAATTAACTTCTGGGTCACATCCTGACTGATGGCAGCCCATTCTTGCATAATCAATGCATGGAGTTTGTCAGAATTTGTGGGTTTTTGTTTGTCCACCCGCCTCTTGAGGATTGACCACAAGTTCTCAATGGGATTAATGTCTGGGGAGTTTCCTGGCCATGGACCCAAAATCTCGATGTTTTGTTCCACGAGCCACTTTGTTATCACTTTTGCCTTATGGCAAGGTGCTCCATTATGCTGGAAAAGGCATTGTTCGTCACCAGACTGTTCTTGGATGGTTGGGAGAAGTTGCTGTCGGAGGATGTGTTGGTACCATTCTTTATTCATGGCTGTGTACTTAGGCAAAATTGTGAGTGAGCCCACTCCCTTGGCTGAGAAGCAACCCCACACATGAATGGTCTCAGGATGCTTTACTGTTGGCATGACACAGGACTGATGGTAGCGCTCACCTTGTCTTCTCCGGACAAGCTTTTTTCCGGAAGCCCCAAACAATCGGAAAGGGGATTCAGCAGAGAAAATGACTTTACCCCAGTCCTCAGCAGTCCAATCCCTGTACCTTTTGCAGAATATCAGTCTGTCCCTGATGTTTTTCCTGGAGAGAAGTGGCTTCCTCGCTGCCCTTCTTGACACCAAGCCATCCTCCAAAAGTATTTGCCTCACTGTGCGTGCAGATGCACTCACAACTGCCTGCTGCCATTCCTGAGCAAGCTCTGCACTGGTGGTGCCCCGATCCCGCAGCTGAATCAACTTTAGGAGACGGTCCTGGTACATGCTGGACTTTCTTGGGCGCCCTGAAGCCTTCTTCACAACAATTGAACCTCTCTCCTTGAAATTCTTGATGATCCGATAAATGGTTGATTTAGGTGCAATCTTACTAGCAGCAATATCCTTGCCTGTGAAGCCCTTTTTGTGCAAAGCAATGATGACGGCACGTGTTTCCTTGCAGGTAACCATGATTAACAGAGGAAGAACAATGATTTCAAGCACCCCCCTCCTTTTAAAGCTTCCAGTCTGTTATTCTAACTCAATCAGCATGACAGAGTGATCTCCAGCCTTGTCCTCGTCAACACTCTCACCTGTGTTAATGAGAGAATCACTGACATGATGTCAGCTGGTCCTTTTGTGGCAGGGCTGAAATGCAGTGGAAATGTTTTTTGGGGATTAAGTTCATTTTCATGGCAAAGAGGGACTTTGCAATTAATTGCAATTCATCTGATCACTCTTCATTCTGGAGTATATGCAAATTGCCATTATAAAAACTGAGGCAGCAGACTTTGTGAAAATGAATATTTGTGTCATTCTCAAAACTTTTGACCACGACTGTATACACACACTTAGAAATATGGGTACAGTATAGTTCCCTGGAGTACAAAAATATCAAAATACACAATGTACCTTCAGAGATATGTAATGTATTGTCAAATACTTTATGATGATAGACTTTATGATGATAATATATGCCTAGGAACTAACTTGGTTAAGGCCACAGGACTGAAAATGAACGAATTCAACGACCATGTCTCTGTCACTAACAAGTACAGTCAGTGGTAACGTTACAATTCACTATAAAAGGCAAGACACACTGGGAAATGATTTAGGAGGCGTGGCTTAGTGGGGGCAAGGCTTTCACATTACCTGGAGTGGGAGATGTACCGTGCTACAGACAAGCCCCCTTTATGAGAGTCACAAGTACGCATCAGGCACTGAAGGAGGCAGTGTCATGGTGCGTTTGTTACCAAGTGGGAAGTGGGAATTTACTACATAAATCCACTTGAATGGCCCTCCAACTGGTAATTACTAGTGGGAAACTGGTCTATCATCCTGAGCGCCCACTTCTCCCACATGGTGACCTCTGACCTCACCTACTAAGGAAATGGTTTCTATAACAGCATTTTTGGCAGTTAAATGCAACAACAAAACATTATTTATAAAAATCTATCTGTTTTTGATAATGTTCTCTATAATTTGGTTACAAGCATGATAACTGTACTTTTAGTTCATGGTTGATGAAGTTATTGGCCATTAGCCAACCACCGTTTATCAATGAGTTCAAATTAAATGAATGCATCCAACTGCTTTTTACGGCTTCAGAACTGGTAAAATTCCCAACTTCCACATGGTTACAAATGCAGCATCAGAGTGGAAACTTGAGAAACCAAACATAACAATCCTGTCACAACAGAAAATGCCATTGTGAATGCTGAACAATAGGAATGTTCTTTTAAAGAGTCCTTGGCAGTTTGCACAGTGCAAGAAATCTTTCGGATTTCCATTTGGGAAACTGCTTTGTTTACAAGGAACTATAACACCTTTGCCTTCTCTTATGATTTGCCTGTTGTGTGCTCTGTCCCCTCGTTGTCTCTGTATGGTCAGTGGGAGCTTCCAGTCTTTGGAGTTCTTTGGGAAAGAAAGGGCCTTTTGCCACTTCAGCTTCACCTTTATGAATCATTTCCAGATGTCGGGCAACATTTGATTGTGGTTTCTCACAAAAGAGACAGTAATGTTTTGATCAATCTTTAGTCTTTGTAACGTGCATGACTTCAAGTGAACTTGCGGATTCTTGCACTGAGGTGTCAGACTCAGTATTTCTATGTCCCTTAAAGGCCTTTGTTCTTCCATACAGTAAAGCTCTAAACTGCTCTCGTTGCCACGTTCTGTTCCTGGCACATATTCATCTTCTGTTGTTTCTATGTTGCTGATTGAGTCTTCAGAATCATATCCAAGCATTTGTTTGTTGAGCTGAAATCATAAAAACAATCAGAATTCATACAGTTGTTTTACTGAATACATTGTCTGGTCACTGAAAACATGAACTGTTTTACTCCAACACATCAACTCTTATTTACTAAACCAATAACTGTTCAATCATGTCCTGATTTTTCTGAAAAGGGTTATTTCATATAATTAAGAAAGAAAAACTGTAATCATTCCATTACCTATTTTGTAGGCTAATGCACCGAATAGTACACGCCCCAAATCCTATGGGGACAGCCAAAGAACCCTTTTCGGTTCTAGATAGCACTTTTTCTTCCCTAAGAGTGTAGAAAGATGATATCCACAGTATTTTGGCCTGAGCTCATGGTCTTCCTCTACCTCTTCTGTGACAGCCAGGGGGAGCAGGAAGCTGACTAGTGGTGGTTATTCAGCATGAAACGTCCATTGGGGTGGGGGCACGGTAAGACGTCTGTAGCATCCACAGTGTTTAGAAAACAACACAATACATTATCTAGCATTCATTTCAATTCGGCACAAAATAATCAGAAACGACCTAAACAAACTGCAAATGCATCCATCGAGTTTGAAGAGTAACAAGCTTGATGTATCCATTGCGTGCTAGGAACATGGGATACATACTAAACTTTGGAATTGAAACAAGCCCCAAAATGGCTACTGCACAAGTATCCCAAAAACATTTCCCTAACACAAGTGGTTAACCTGTGCAAGAATGAAATAATCACAGCCATTTTGTGTTGAGATATAAGGGTTTGGGTCAATTCCATTTAAATTCCATTCAATTAAAAAAGTTAACCAAATTCCAATTCCACATTTTCCTAATTGAAAACTATTGAAGAGAATTGGAATGTCAGTGTACTTCTTGAATTGACTGGAATTGAAATGGAATTGACCCCAACCCTGTGTGATATACTGTTCATTGATATTTACAAATGCACTCTCTGTTCTTTCCAGTTGCAGAACCACTTCTCTGGTTGAAACAGATGGATTGTCAATTTTTGGGCTCGACTGAAAAATAAATCAAATAAGAACCATTTCAAGTAATGAAATGACAATCCTCATGTCAGTGACTTGGATCTTATGAGAGGTTGAATTGACTGGCTTCCAACATAAAAACAGAAGGAAGCAGAGCTCTAGCAAACACATTTCTAAACATCTAGGTCAGGGCTATTCAACTGGCAGCCCGCAGCCAAGATCCATACCATTTATCAATTTAGAATGGCCCTTTGATAAATGCTGAACATTAATTAAAAAGAATCTGCAAAACAATCCCAGTAAAAATTGAATGTTTAGGGCCAAAATGAGCCCTCGTTCAATATTCTCCAATGGGAGAATCTGTTTTCCTATAGTCTTGCCCATTAAGTGCTGTCAATCAATATAAGTAACATACCAGTTGCAGCCAATCAGAGCTGCTAACAGGGGTACAGGGACTGTCTGCCCGCCTACTGGCTCTTTCGCCACTGATAAGACTACACTGCCAGAGCGTGCTTTGGCTAAACTCAGCATTGACTTAAAAAACTATGGACTCAGTTATGGCTATCATAAACTTTATCCGATCAACATTTATCCTTCAACATTGATGTTTCGTGGTCTGCTGAGCATCATGATATCCTTTTACATAATGAGGTTGGGTAGCTAAGTCAGGGTAGGCCTAATTCTCTCTAGAGAGTTTGGGAGTTTAGGGAGGAGATCATTGCTTTGCTGTAATGACAGTGGTGAATTATCATTAAGTGATAACAGTCTGGGGGAACAAGGTATGAGGATACCTCTTTCCAAAACATGTCCCCTGGTCACTCCCAGTACATATGATTAAAGGAGCCCAAGGCACCTTGATTACATAGATCACACAGAGGAGCGGTTGTGACTTCTATTATATTATGTTTTCTAGGTGGAAGATTTACCCTGTGTATGAGATTAAAATGTATCAGCTGATAATTAGGATTGTTAGATGAACCCACTAAGTTCCTGATGAACTCAACTGGTGAGCCTCTTTAGCAGCAAGTTCCATGGACACACTGATTTCAATGTCCTTTGCCAAGGTCAGATGACTTTTCAGTCAACAGTCTCTTTGTGTAGCTTCACTCCGTAGCCCACAGAGCTCACACCCAGTGGCTCTCAAGGACCAGGTTCAGAGAACACCTGACTCACTGATAATAGTCTAACACCTGGAAGGACAAGGGGTTCACTAAAATTATATTTAGTGGGTTTTAATGAAGGGTTTTAATTGAAGATATTGTTTAAAGATATTGTCCATCATGTTGTGTGCAGAAGAGGCTTTGGCCTTCTGGGCTTGTTCAATGACAAGGCCATTATGGAAAGAGTTGTTCAGCTGTAGAGACACAACAACACAGTAATTCAGTATATCTGGTCCTCCATTATGGAAAGAGTTGTTCAGCTGTATAGACACATCAACACAGTAATTCAGTATATCTGGTCCCCCATTATGGAAAGAGTTGTTCAGCTGTAGAGACACAACAAACAGTAATTCATTATCTAACTCCCTCTAATTTTCAGCTGTAGACCACCACGTAATCTATACTGTCCATTATGGAAAGAGTTGTTCAGCTGTAGAGACACAACACCACAGTAATTCAGTATATCTGGTCCTCCATCATGGAAAGAGTTGTTCAGCTGTAGAGACACATCAACACAGTAATTCAGTATATCTGGTCCTCCATCATGGAAAGAGTTGTTCAGCTGTAGAGACACATCAACACAGTAATTCAGTGTATCTAGTCCTGGTTGCCATAGTTACAGTAGGAGCCCATGTTGATGAGCTACAGGGATTTAGAATTTTAACACAAAAGCTTAAATGAAGAGAAAAGTATCCTGTTTCAGGTCAGGGGCCGTATCCACAAACCATCTCAGAGTAGGAGTACTGATCCAGGATCAGTTTAGCCTTTTAGATCATAATGAATACGATTATATGGGCAGATCCTAGATCAGCACTCCTACTATGAGGCCCAGTATCCTGTTTCAGGTCAGTTCTACCTTTCTGTCTGAAAATGGAATGTTCTGAACATCCTGAAATCATAGCTTCACACTAGACTTGGGTAAAGGATTCATAATGTTAGGTACTGTATTTTAGGTGAACTTGATTTCCACTGATCTTTGCACCTTTGGGACTATTCCATTCCATTTAAACAATAACTCGTAGTTGTGGTGAGAATAAATTGTGGTGTGACAGTGGCACTCTGACTCCATCTAGTGGTGTCCCCACAGAGTTATATATGGGGATCCCTCTCCACCTGCCATGTCATATCAACAAATATGGTTGAGGGTTTGCATCACTGGGTTCACTCAGGTGCTGAAGTACAGGACGTGTTCTGGATCTCTTTCTACACTGAGGACAGTCATAGTCTCCTGAAGGAGCAGGTTTCTCCCAGTATCTGGTGATGCACTGTCTGCAGAACCTGTGTCCACAGGTGATAGAGACTGGATCACTCAGCACCTGCTGACACACTGCACACCTGGACTGATCCTCTGGCAGAGAGCTGAAAGAACATTATAAAAACATAAGGACATTGAGATTGTTCACTGCTATTTCTCAATGAATGTGATGTCATTATGAACTTTTTAACAGAGTAGAGTAAGCAACAGGTACTGATATATAGTTCTGACCCTTTCTCGCCGACCCAGGAAGTGAACTCAAAACCCTCTGAACAATAAAAGGTACTGTTGAAAGTGCTGTCTCTCTCATATTACCTTTGATCAAATGGCGTAGTTCTGCTGATACAATGCAGAGATTGTTCATGGACCAGTCACACTTCATAGAGACAGCTGGGAAACTGGAGACTCTACTCTCTGGGTCTGGTTGGAGTCTCTGACAGCTGGGTACTGGAGACTCTGCTCTCTGGGTCTGGTTGGAGTCTCTGACAGCTGGGTACTGGATACTCTACTCTCTGGGTCTGGTTGGAGTCTCTGACAGCTGGGTACTGGAGACTCTACTCTCTGGGTCTGGTTGGAGTCTCTGACAGCTGGGTACTGGAGACTCTACTCTCTGGGTCTGGTTGGAGTCTCTGACAGCTGGGTACTGGAGACTCTACTCTCTGGGTCTGGTTGGAGTCTCTGACAGCTGGGTAATGGAGACTCTACTCTCTGGGTCTGGTTGGAGTCTCTGACAGCTGGGTACTGGAGACTCTGCTCTCTGGGTCTGGTTGGAGTCTCTGACAGCTGGGTACTGGAGACTCTACTCTCTGGGTCTGGTTGGAGTCTCTGACAGCTGGGTACTGGAGACTCTACTCTCTGGGTCTGGTTGGAGTCTCTGACAGCTGGGTACTGGAGACCCTACTCTCTGGGTCTGGTTGGAGTCTCTGACAGCTGGGTACTGGAGACTCTACTCTCTGGGTCTGGTTGGAGTCTCTGACAGCTGGGTACTGGAGACTCTACTCTCTGGGTCTGGTTGGAGTCTCTGACAGCTGGGTACTGGAGACTCTACTCTCTGGGTCTGGTTTGAGTCTCTGACAGCTGGGTACTGGAGACTCTACTCTCTGGGTCTGGTTGGAGTCTCTGACAGCTGGGTACTGGAGACTCTACTCTCTGGGTCTGGTTGGAGTCTCTGATATATATCAGAACAAATAGCACCAGGAATGGTTTTACAGCTAGAGACACAATACTGTTAAAATATATATCAGAACAAATAGCAGCAGGAATGGTTATACAGCTAGAGACACAATACTGTTAAAATATATATCAGAACAAATAGCAGCAGGAATGGTTATACCCTGTGTATGAGATAAAAATGTATCAGCTGATGATTAGGATTGTTAGATGAACCCACTAAGTTCCTGATTAACTCAACTGGTGAGCCTCTTTAGCAGCTAGTTCCATGGACACACTGATTTCAATGTCCTTTGCCAAGGTCAGATGACTTTCAGTCAACAGTCTCTTTTGTGTAGCTTCACTCCGTAGCCCACATACTAGTCTGTCTCTAATGATGTCATTTAGAACAGCATTAAACTCACAGTGTTCTGGTAGTTTCTCTAATGCAGCAGCAAACATTGTTACTGATTCTCCCTCTTCCTGATGTCTCCTGTGGAACCTGAACCTTTCAGCATTAACTAGTGGTTCTGGTGAAAAATGTCCTTTAAGTATCTCCACAATATCCCCATACGTCTTATTACCTGTTCTGTCTGGCTGTAGCAGGCTGCCTAGTAAATTAAATGTCTTTGGCCCCATTACACTAAAACATGTAGGCACAATGTTGTCCTCATCCATGTCATTTACAAGAACAAAATATTCAAACCGTTCTGTATATGAGCTCCACTGCTCAATACTTTTATCAAACTGTCCAATGTTTCCATCAATTCCAATAATTGTTCATTTCTCAATAAGCTCCTGATTGTCACTCACTTCAATATTGTCCTCAACCAAAGCAATATTTTCCTCAGTCATGTGATCTTCATTTCACTTCACTCACTGAAGTTTCCTCCTAAATTCGCTCATTTAGCAGATTTAATTAAAAGGTTTGTCTTCACAGTTGAATAAATGTCCTTTCCTTTAATCACTGTATATTCCTCCTTTTTAATCACGTTGTTTTCCCACTCCGACGTCCGTCTCCAGTCCTTTTCTGCCGTCCATGACGATGTTAACTCCAGTGGTGGAAAAAGTACCCAATTGTCATACTTGAGTAAAAGTAAAGATCCCTTAATAGAAAATGACTCAACTAAAAGTGAAAGTCACCCAGTAAAATACTACTTGAGTAAAAGTCTAAAAGTATTTGGTTTTAAATATACTTAAGTATCAAAAGTAAATGTAATTGCTAAAATATACTTAAGTATCAAAAGTAAAAGTACAAGTATAAATCATTTCAAATTCCTTACATAAAGCAAACCAGATTTTCTTGTTTTAAAAATGTACATTCAGCCAGAGGCACACTCCAACACTCAGACAATTTACAAACAAAGCATTTGTGTTTAGTGAGTCTGCCAGATCAGAGGCAGTAGGGATGTTCTCTTGATAAGTGTGTGAATTGGACCATTTTCTGTCCTGCTAAGCATTCAAAATGTAACGAGTACTTTTGGGTGTCAGGGAAAATGTATGGAGTAAAAAGTACATTATTTTCTCTAGGAATGTAGTGAAGTAAAAGTAAAAGTAGTCAAAAATATAAATAGTAAAGTCAAGTACAGATACCCAAAAAAACAACTTAAGTAGTACTTTAAAGTATTTTTACTTAAGTACTTTACACCACTGGTTAACGCTCTTTCTTAGCTAGCTAGACTATGCACTTGCCTCTGCTATCAATACACTGTGCTAACATTAGCCTATTCTGTACCACAGAAAATAACAGTTTTAAACAGTTGTAAAAACCCACTTCTTCCAGACAGAATAGTTCCTGTAGATTCAGACTTACTCATCACCAATCTTTTGTTATGTCTTGTGGGTTTCATAACCACGTCTGTATAATAATTAAATAATGATGAGACAGGAGACAGGAATCAGTTCAACCATTTATCTGGAACGTGATCATCTCAACACATACAAACCCCCATGATGCTCTGCAGCACAACCCCAATATACAACAAATACATACATAAGTAAATGGACACTAAACAAAACTCATAGAGGAATTGAAATGTTCAGTTGTAGAAAGTAGGGCCATGGGATAGGGTCAGAAAGGTCAGTATGTTTGATAACTGGTTACAGAGGTGACATAACAAGCATAAGGTCCATTATAACACAGTGAAGTAGAGGTGGGAGCTAAAAGCAGACATGGACAGTGAGACGGTGTGAGGAGGTCAGGGGTGAAACACTAGATCAGGACAGGTAGAAATGGCAGGGCTGGAAATAGACACAGAGACACATTCTGATCATGGCTCAGACCTGACCTGAGACACCCAAACAGAAGATGCCATAGCAAAGTCCTGTCCAGTAGGCTATATGGGATTTCCTTTCATCAAAATCCAACACATGGAAATGTGTCCAGTGTGTGTGTGTGTGTGTGTCCAGTGTGTGTGTTTGTGTGTCCAGTATGTGTGTGTGTGTCCAGTATGTGTGTGTGTGTCCAGTGTGTGTGAGTGTGTTTGTCCAGTGTGAGTGTGTGTGTGTCCAGCGTATGTGTGTGTGTCCAGTGTGTGTGTGTGTTTGTGTGTGTCCAGTGTGTGTGAGTGTGTGTGTAAGTGTGTATGTGTGTGTGTCCAGTGTCTGTGTGTGTGTCCAGTGTGTGTGAGTGTGTGTGTCCAGTGTGTGTGTGTGTCCAGTGTGTGTGTGTGTGTGTGTGTGTGTCCTGTGTGTGTGTGTGTGTCAGGTGTGTGTGTGTCCAGTGTGTGTGTGTCCAGTGTGTATGTGTGTGGGTCCAGTGTGAGTGTGTGTGTGTGTGTGTCCAGCGTATGTGTGTGTGTCCAGTGTGTGTGTGTGTCCAGTGTGTGTGTGTCCAGTGTGTATGTGTGTGGGTCCAGTGTGAGTGTGTGTGTGTGTGTCCAGCGTATGTGTGTGTGTCCAGTGTGTGTGTGTGTGTGTGTGTGTGTGTGTGTGTGTCCAGTGTGTGTGTGTCCTGTGTGTGTGAGTGTGTGTGTGTGTGTGTCCAGTGTGTGTGTGTGTCCTGTGTGTGTGTGTCCAGTGTGTGTGTGTGTCCTGTGTGTGTTTCCTGTGTGTGTGTGTGTGTGTGTGTGTGTCCAGTGTTACCATGGTTATTATTTACAGGGACACTGAGGAGTCATCATCAACACTAAACCCTGGATAGAGGGGCTCAGTGAATGTGGTGTAGAATGTGTTCAGGTGGGTCAGTGTGTCAGAGGAGACTCTGTAGAAGGACAGAGTGCCGGCTGGCCAGTCCAGATACACTCCTACTCTGTGGGAGCTGGAGGAGGGGACGTCTATGGTAGTGGACTTATTATTGTACCTGGCAGAGTAACTGTTGTCAGAGCAGATCAGACTCCAGGACTTGTCATTGTATCCAAGCCAACAGTCATTACCCCATCCTCTCCTGCTGATTCCTTTATATGCCACTGCTATACCAGCCCCTCTCCCACTCCACTCTACCTCCCAGTAACAGCGCCCAGTCAGACCCTCTCTACACAGCACCTGAGGCCAGAACTCAAATCTCTCTGGGTGATCAGGATACGGCTGCTCCTCTCTCCTACATGTCACCTTTCTGTTCTCCTCAGACAGAGAGAGGAGTCTGTTTACTGTGTTTGGGTCCAGTGTGAGATCACAGACATCTGATGGATGAAACCAGACACAATATTAGAAATCAGCATCATTCACATTAGAATGTTAACTCACTTTTCACTAATTCATTTAATGTAGATGTTTCTAGGTATCAAAAGGAGAAGTTAAGGTAACTTGAGACTTGTTGAATGATCATATGTTATACTGTATGGTAATATAAAACACACTTATTCCCATTAATTACACACACACACACACACACACACACACACAGACAAACTGAACACACACACACATCCTGTATGCATGCATGAACACACACATCCTGAACACACACACACATCTTCATGCATGAACACACACACACATTTTCTAATGTAACAGGAACATGCCACACACACACACAGACACACACATTGTCAAAGCAACTCTTTGTAAACTTTGGTGTCCCTGATTTGTGCTTCTGTAGAACTACAGCTTATATTTAATATGACCAAGTAAGTAATGATGGTGGTCTTTGACTTTGACTTCACTTGAATTAAGACTTATTCTTAGTCATATTCTTCACAGCAGTCAACACTCACATTTTCTAGCTCCAGGTTTCATTGTGTTCTCTCCACCATGTTCCACACTGTAGTGGTAAGCAGAAGAACAGACAGTCATTGAGGGATACACCTGAACTCACACACACACACACACACACACAATGGACACACATACACACACTGGACAAACACACACACTGGACACACACACACTGGACAAACACACACACACACACACTGGACACACACCCTGGACAGACACACACACACACTGGACACACACACTGGACACACACACACACACACAATGGACACACACACACACACACACACACACACACACACACACACACACAGTCAGTATATACATTTGTCCAAGTGTGTGTGTGTGTGTGTCCAGTGTGTGTGTGTGTGTACAGTGTGTGTGTGTGTGTGTGTCCAGTGTGTGTGTCCAGTGTGTGTGTCTGTCTGTCCAGGGTGTGTGTCCAGTGTGTGTGTGTGTGTGTTTGTCCAGTGTGTGTATGTCCAGTGTGTGTGTGTGTGTGTTTGTCCAGTGTGTGTATGTGTGTCCATTGTGTGTGTGTGTGTCCAGTGTGTGTGTATGTCTAGTGTGTGTGTGTGTGTGTGTGTCTAGTGTATGTGTGTGTGTCTAGTGTGTGTGTGTTTGTCCAGTGTGTGTGTGTGTCCAGTGTATGTGTGTGTCCAGTGTTCGTGTTTGTGTGTCCAGAGTGTTTGTGTGTGTGTGTGTGTGTGTCCAGTGTGAGTAAGTCTGTGTGTTTGTGTGTGTGTCCAGTGTGTGTTTCTGTTTGTGTGTGTGTCCGGTGTGTGTCCAGTGTGTGTGTGTGTGTGTGTGTGTGTGTGTGTGTTATGTGTGTCCAGTGTGTGTCCAGTGTGTGTTTGTTTGTGTGTGTCCAGTGTGTGTTTCTGTTTGTGTGTGTGTCCGGTGTGTGTCCAGTGTGTGTGTGTGTGTTTGCGTGTGTGTGTTTGTCTAGTGTGTGTGTATGTGTGTCCAGTGTGTGTGTTTGTCCAGTGTGTGTGTGTGTGTGTGCGTCCTTTGTGTGTGTGTGTGTCCTTTGTGTGTATGTGTCCAGTGTGTGTGTTTACAGTGTGTGTGTGTGTGTGTGTCCAGTGTGTATGTGTGTCCAGTGTGTGTGTTTGTGTGTCCAGTGTGTGTACTGATACACGTGCACACACACACACACTGGACACACTGGACACACACACACACACGACACACGACAAACTGGACACACACACACACTGGACACACACAGACACACACACACACAGACACACACACACACACACACACACACACTGGACAAACACACACACTGGACACACACACTCACTGGACACACACACACACACACACACACACACACACACACACACTGGACACACACACACACACGTGAACTCACACACTTACACACACACACACACACAGTCTTTATATACCTTAGTCCAAGTGGTGGTCAGAATGTTTGTCTTAACTAGCCTGATAACTCCAACATGTCTGATATGAACATTGACATAAACCCTCTACATACTTGAGTTTCTCCAGTCTGCAGTGTGGATCCTCCAGTCCAGCAGAGAGCAGTCTGACTCCTGAGTCTCCTGGGTGATTGTAGCTCAGGTCCAGCTCTCTCAGGTGTGAGGGGTTTGACTTCAGAGCTGAGACCAGAGAAGCACAGCCTTCCTCTGTGACTAGACAGCGTGACAGCCTGCAAATAGTCAAATCATATTAAAATCACACTGCTATTCTTTGGGGGTGAAAATAGTGGCAGTATATTTTTTTCAACATATTCAGATATATCAGTGTCCTGAAACCTGACATATCTATTCATATATGAATGTTTCATTATTAGAAATGACAAATTATCAAAGTATTGCTTGTAGATAGAAAAATGTATAGTACAAATATTTGAGTAGACTGACCAGAGCAGTTTAAAAAGCAGTATCAGTCAAAAGACAGACAGTGAGGTATCAGATTTAGATTGTATTGAGTATACAGTCCACACCATATCTATTTTGACAGTGAAGCTAACATTTTAAATGTGGCTCTATACTCCAGCATTTTGGATTTGAGATCAAATGTTTCATATGATGTGACAGTATATAATATCACCTTTTATTTGAGGGTATTTTCATACATATCTGTTTCACCGTTTAGAAATGAAAGCACTTTATGTATCTAGTCCCCCATTTGACGAAGTCAAACGTATTCTGACCATTTGACTAATAGTGTATTAAAGTAGTCAAAAGTTGAGTATTTGGTTGTAAACTCGTTGGTTGCATTTGCAGTTTGTTTTGGTTGTGTTTTGGGTTATGTTTTGTCCAATAGTAACTGAATGGTGGATGATGACTGGAGTAATTTTCTGTCTAAGTGAGTAGATAACAGGTTTCTGTAGCTGTGCCACTAGAGATCCTGGTTCGAATCCAGGCTCTGTCGTAGCCGGCCGCGACCGGGAGACCCCATGGGGCGGCGCACAATTGGCCCAGCGTCGTCCAGGGTAGGGGAGGGAATGGCCGGCAGGGATGTAGTTTGGTTGGTAGAGCATGGCGTTTGCAACGCTAGGGTTGCGGGTTCGATTCCCACGGGGGGCCAGTATGAAAAAATGTAATAAAAAATAATGTATGCACTCACTAACTGTAAGTCGCTCTGGATAAGAGCGTCTGCTAAATGACTAAAATGTAAATGTTTCTAAACACTACTAAATGAATCCTAATGATGCCATGATTAAGAAAAATCATTAATAATAATGAGTGAGAAAGTTACAGAGGCTACAACAAAACATGCTAACCTCTCTGTCACGATCGTCATTCAATGAAGCGGGCCAAGGCGCAGCGTGATATGCATACATTTTTATTTGATGTACAACACAACGAACAAAACAACAAACGATTCGTGAAGTCCTACGGTGCAGACACAAACCAAACGGAACAAGATACCGCACCAAACAAATTCCAAACGGCTACCTAAGTAGGCTCCCAATCAGAGACAACGAGCTACAGCCGTCTCTGATTGGGAACCACCCTGGCCAACATAGAAATACAAAAACTAGACCCACAACCTAGAACACAAAACATAGAAACTAACACCCTGGCTCAACATACGAGAGTCCCCAGAGCCAGGGCGTGACACTCTCACCATTACCAATAACAGAGGGGATATGATCCTTGTTCCTCTGTAACTTTCTCATTCATCATCATTCACGATTCATTCATGATTATTCATAACCATGGTAGCGTCCACATGAATGTAGAAGTGTTCAGAAACATCTTCTATTCTTACTGGCAATACAAGTGAAGTGACTCCAAAATGACAGGACATTATTCACCATTCAGATTCTTTTGGGAAAAACATCATCCAAAACACAACCAAGACAAACTGCAAATGTATTCAACAAGTTTGTAGAATCACAAGCTTGATGTAATCACTGCAGGTAAGGAATATGGGACCAAATACTAAACTTATGACTACTTTAATACAATATAAGTGAATATGTCCAAATTATTACGACATATACAAATGGGAGAAATAGATACATAAAGTGCTTTCATTTCTAAACAGTAACATAGATATGTATGAAAATATCCTCAAATAAAGGTGACATTATATACTGTCGCCTAATATGAAACATTCTATCTCAAATCCAAAATGCTGGAGCATAGCACCAAATGTAAAACTGTAAGCTTCACTGTCCAAACACATATGGTGTGGACTATGTGTGCCTGGTAAACACATGTGGATCTGGTGAACAGTTATCACTTGTTGACCAACTACAGGAATACTGACATCAGAGTCTCCAGTTTACAGTGGGGATTCCCCAGTCCAGCAGAGAGCAGCTTCACTCCTGAATCCTTCAGGTCATTGTTACTCAGATCCAGCTCTCTCAGGTGTGAGGGGTTTGACTTCAGAGCTGAGGCCAGAGAAGCACAGCCTTCCTCTGTGACTAGACAGCCTGACAGCCTGCAAAGAGTCAAATCATATTAAAACCACACTGCTATTCTTTGGTGGTGAAAATAGTGGCAGTATATTTTTTTCAACATATTCAGATATATCAGTGTCCTGAAACCTGCCATATCTATTCATAAATGAATGTATCATTATTAGAAATTTTCAGATTATTGCTTCTAGATAGAAACATGTACAGTGAGGAAGAAAAAAAAAATCATAATATTGTGTGTAGAGAGAAACGTGTATAGTACAAATATTTGAGTAGACTGACCAGAGCAGTTTAAAAAGCAGTATCAGTCAAAAGACAGACAGTGAGGTATCATATTTAGATTGTATTGAGTATACAGTCCACACCATATCTATTTTGACAGAGAAGCTAACATTTTAAATGAAAGCACTTTATGTATCTAGTCCCCCCATTTGAAGAAGTCATAAGTATTCTGACCAATTCACTTATAGTGTATTAAAATAGTCAAGGTTTAGTATTTGGTCCCAAACTCGTTGGTTGCATTTGCAGTTTGTTTTGGTTGTGTTTTGGGTTATGTTTTGCCCAATAGTAACTGAATGGTGGATGATGACTGGAGTAATTTTCTGTCTAAGTGAGTAGATAACATGTTTCGAAACACTACAAAATTAATCCTTATAATGCCATGATTAATAAAACTCATGAATGAATCATGAAAAATAATGAATGAGATAGTTACAGAGGCTACAACAAAACATGCTAACCTCTCACCATTACCAATAACAGAGGGGGTATGATCCTTGTTCCTCTGTAACTTTCTCATTCATCATCATTCACGATTCATTCATGATTATTCATAATCATAGTAGCATCCACATGATCTTCTATTCTTACTGACAATACAAGTGAAGTGACTCCAAAATGACAGGACATTATTCACCATTCAGTTTCTATTAGGAAAAACATCATCCAAAACACAACCAAGACAAACTGCAAATGCATTCAACAAGTTTGTAGAAACACAAGCTTGATGTAATCACTGCAGGTAAGGAATATGGGACCAAATACTAAACTTTGGACTAAATTAATTTCTCCAAATACTTATTACTTTTTCAAATGGGAGAACTAGATACATTAAGTGCTTTCATTTCTAAACAGTACAACAGATATGTATGAAAATATCCTCAAATAAAAGGTGACATTCTGTACTGTTGCCTAATATGAAACATTATATCTCAAATCCAAAATGATGGAGCATAGCACTAAATGTAAAACTGTAAGCTTCACTGTCCAAACACATATGGTGTGGACTATGTGTGCCTGGTAAACACATGTGGATCTGGTGAACAGTTATCACTTGTTGACCAACTACAGGAATACTGACCTCAGAGTCTCCAGTTTACAGTGGGGATTCCCCAGTCCAGCAGAGAGCAGCTTCACTCCTGAATCCTTCAGGTCATTGTTACTCAGATCCAGCTCTCTCAGGTTTGAGGGGTTTGAACTGAGAGCTGAGGCCAACACTTCACAGGATGTGTCTGTGAGTTTACAGCCAGTGAGTCTGTCAACAGAGTAAATACCATGAGGGACAGGTTGTATTAAAATGTTACATTTAGCTTTCCTGCTTACACTGTTACCCCTGCACTAATAATGTGAACACTGTGTATAGATGTCTCAATGCAACAACTTTTCTGATCCGTTTGTCATTTGTTTAAGACTTTTCAGCTGATAGAAAGTTTAGTCAGCCAATGAAAATATTGTTGTTCTTACATACAGTAAAGTTTGGTCTGAGGGATAGTCACATGAGTACTTACAGAGCCAGTCAGCCAATAAAAATGCTGCTCTAACTACAATGTATTTTGGTGTGGGATATTTCCCTGAATACTTACAGAGCTTTCCTGTAGCCTCTCACAGCTGGGAGCAGTCTCCTACGACCCTCCTCTGATGTCTTGTATACCTTCGGGTCAAACACATCCAGAACCTCCTCTGATATCTGTAGCATGTAGGCCAGTGCTGAACACTGAGAATGTGTGAGGTTTTGGATCTCTTCTCTGACCTCAAGTACGCTTGGATTTCTTCCTGTACTGAATGGTCTTTCATCTCTATCAGACAGTGGAAGAGATTGATGCACCTCTCAGGGGAGATGTTCTTCCTCTGCATCACCTTAAGGGATCGGATTGTTTTCTGGACGCTGTCTGGACTGCTTTCTGTCTGTGTCACCAGACCTCGTAGGAGTTTCTGATTGGACTCCAGTGACATGCCATGAAGGAAGCGGACAAAGAGGTCCAGGTGTCCGTTCTTGCTCTCCAAGGCTTTATCCACGGTACTCTTCAGCAGCTCATGCATGGTTAGCTCTTCAGACGCAGCTCTAGACTTTCTCTTGAGGAAGGGCTTCAGTGCATCCATGTTCTTGGTTGTGTAACAATGGTACATGTAGACAGCTGAGAGAAACTCCTGAATGCTCAGATGAACAAAGCAGTACACCACTCTCTGAAATAACATAGACTCTACTTTAAAGATTTGTGTGCACACTCCTGAGTACACTGAGGCTTCTTTGACATCAATGCCACACTCTTTCAGGTCTTCTTCATAGAACATGAGATTACCCTTCTCCAGATTTTCAAACGCCAGCTTTCCCAGCTTCAGAAGAATTTCCTTATCTGACTCCATGAGCTCCTGTTGATCCATCTCATCTCTTCCATGATATTTCTGGTTCTTCAGGCTGGTCTGAATGAGCAGGAAGTGTAGTGACATCTCAGTCAGAGTCGTGGGCATATCTCTCCTCTTGTCTGTACTCAACATGTGTTCAAGGACTATTGCAGAAATCCAACAGAAGACTGGAATGTGGCACATGATGTGGAGGCTCCTTGATGTCTTTATGTGTGAGATGATTCTGCTGGCCAGGTCCTGATCGCTGAATCTCTTCCTGAAGTACTCCTCCTTCTGTGGGTCATTGAACCCTCGTACCTCTGTCACCTGGTCAACACACTTAGGGGGGATCTGATTGGTTGCTGCTGGTCGGGAGGTTATCCATAGGAGAGCAGAGGGAAGCAGATTCCCCTTGATGAGGTTTGTCAGCAGAACATCGACAGACGATGTCTGGGTGACATCAGACACCTTTTCATTGTGCTGGAAATCCAATGGAAGTCTGCTTTCATCCAAACCATCAAAGATGAACATAGCTTTACAGGCAGTGAGTTTCTTTGCATTGCCTATGTCTAGTTCTGTGTGGAAGCCATTTAAAAGTCTGAGAAGACTGTACTGGAGATCTTTAATCAAGTTCAGCTCCCGGAAAGGAAGCACAAATATGATATCCACATCTTGGTTCGCCTTCTCTTCAGCCCAGTCTAGGATGAACTTCTGCACAGAGACTGTTTTTCCGATGCCAGCGATGCCCTTCGTCAGCACAGTTCTGATGCTTCTCTCTTGGCCTGGTAAGGGTTTAAATATGTCATTGCAGTGGATTGCTGTGTCATGTGAGGTTGGTGTCCTGGATGCTGTCTCTAGCTGCCACACCTCATGTTCATTGTTAACCCCTTCACTCTCTCCCTCGGTGATGTAGAGCTCTGTGTAAATCCTGTTGAGGGGAGTTTGGTTCCCTGCTTTTTCGATGCCTTCTATCACACATTCATACCTCCTTTTCAGACTGTCTTTATGGTTTACTATAGCTCTCTGCAGGCTGTCATCCACTACAAGGGAAGAGGGAAAATGATGTGTATCAGAAACATTCATTGACAGGATGAAAAGTGGGCCTTCCACAAATACAGTAACTTCTATTATCTCATAATATTGTAGTTAACTACTGTAAATGATATTAAGGTATTGACTTGGCCCACGTGTGCAAGTGGTCTTCCTGTTTTCAGAGCCTCTTGTTTTATTGGGTTGACTCAGCTGCTGTAGTACAGGACGTGTTCTGGATCTCTTTCTACACTGAGGACAGTCATAGTCTCCTGAAGGAGCAGGTTTCTCCCAGTATCTGGTGATGCACTGTCTACAGAACCTGTGTCCACAGGTGAAAGAGACTGGATCCCTCAGCACCTGCTGACACACTGCACACCTGGACTGATCCTCTAACAGAGTAGACCATCCACTATAGAGATAAAGGAGAGAGAGAGAGAGATTGTAGATGTTAATACTGATCCTTTAACAGAGTAGACCATCCACTACAGAGATAAAGGAGAGAGAGAGATTGTAGATGTTAATACTGATCCTTTAACAGAGTAGACCATCCACTACAGAGATAAAGGAGAGAGAGATTGTAGATGTTAATACTGTTCATAGACAGACAGCTGGGAACAGAATACTCTGCTCTCTGAGTGTGGTAGTAGCCTCTGGAATGAATAACATGTCCACAGTGGTATTACTAAACTATATTAACTCAGAAGGTTGTAGAAACATGTTCACAGTGGTATTACTAAACTATATGAACTCAGAAGGTCGTAGAAACATGTCCACAGTGGTATTACTAAACTATATGAACTCAGATTGTAGAAACATGTCCACAGTGGTATTACTAAACTATATGAACTCAGAAGGTTGTAGAAACATGTCCACAGTGGTATTACTAAACTATATGAACTCAGATTGTAGAAACATGTCCACAGTGGTATTACTAAACTATATGAACTCAGATTGTAGAAACATGTCCACAGTGGTATTACTAAACTATATGAACTCAGAAGGTTGTAGAAACATGTCCACAGTGGTATTACTAAACTATATGAACTCAGAAGGTTGTAGAAACATGTCCACAGTGGTATTACTAAACTATATGAACTCAGAAGGTTGTAGAAACATGTCCACAGTGGTATTACTAAACTATATGAACTCAGAAGGTTGTAGAAACATGTCCACAGTGGTATTACTAAACTATATCAACTCAGAAGTTGATGATACGCCTGTTGCGTAGCAGCCACTGAACTGCTCTCGGACTTACTTATTGCTGTTCACTGGACCTTATGATCACTCAGCTACACAGCTGATGCCTGCTGGACTGTTCCTTTACATGGTACCCCATCCTGTTGATCTGTTTAGCCTCAGCCCAAACTTTCATCGCCATTACCAGCTGTTGTCTTAGCTCTCTCGAATAACACCTGTGATTGCTTTATGCCTCTCTCCCATGTCAATATGCCTTGCCTATTGCTGTTTCGGGTTATTTCTTATTGTACTATTTCACTGTAGATCCCCCAGCCCAGCTCAACCTGCCTTAGACAGCTCCTTTGTCCCACCCCCATACATATAGACCGGCTCAATCGGTGCCTCCAGTGATTCTATCTCTTTCATTGTTACCCAACGCTTAGGTTTACCTCCACTGTACTCATATCCTTCCATATCCTTGTCTGTACATAATGCCCTGAATCTATTCTACAACGCCCGGAAATCTGCCCCTTTTCTCTGTACCCAACGCACTGGAAGACCAGTTCTTGAAGCCTTTAGCCGTATCCTTATTCTATTCCTCCTCTGTTCCTCTGGTGATGTAGAGGCTAACCCAGGCCCTGTAGCCCTCAGTATCACTCCTGCTCCCCAGGCGCTATCATTTGTTGACTTCTGTAACTGTAAAAGCCTTGGTTTCTTGCATGTTAACATCCGAAGCCTCCTCCCTAAGTTTGAGTTATTCACTGCGTTAGCACACTCCGCCAACCCTGATGTTCTAGCAGTGTCTGAATCCTGGCCTAGGAAGGCCACCAAAGAGTCAGAAATTCCATTCCCAACTACAACATTTTCCGTCTAGATAGAACTGCCAAAGGGGGTGGGGTTGCAATCTACTGTAGAGATAGCCTGCAGAGTTTGAGCTTCTACTTCTAAAAATCCACCTTTCCAGAATTAAGTCTCTCACTGTTGCCGCTTGCTACAGACCCCCCTCAGCCCCCAGCTGTGCCCTGGACACCATATGTGAATTGATTGAACCCCATCTATCCTCAGAGTTCGTATTGCTTGGCAGCGATCACTGCCTCATTGCCTGCGTCCGTAATGGGTCCGCGGTCAAACGACCACCCCACATCACTGTCAAACGCTCCCTAAAACACTTCAGCGAGCAGGCCTTTCTAATTAACCTGGCCCGGGTATCTTGGATGGATATTGACCTCATTCTGTCAGTAGGGGATGCCTGGTTGTTCTTTAAAAGTGCTTTCCTCTCCATCTTAAATAAGCATGCCCCATTCAAAAAATTCAGAACTAAGAACAGATATAGCCCCTGGTTCACCCCAGACTTGACTGCCCTTGACCAGCACAAAAACATCCTGTGGCGTACTGCATTAGCATCGAACAGCCCCCCGCGATATGCAACTTTTCAGGGAAGTCAGGAACCAATATACACAATCAGTTAGGAAAGAAAAGGCTAGCTTTTTTCAAACAGAAATTTGCATCCTGTAGCACTAACTCCAAAAGATTTGGGACACTGTAAAGTCCATGGAGAATAAGAGCACCTCCTCCCAGCTGCCCACTGCACTGAGGCTAGGAAACACTGTAACTACCGCTAAATCTACGATAATCGAAAATTTCAACAAGCATTTTGCTACGGCTGGCCATGCTTTCCACCTGGCTACCCCTACCCCGGCCACCAGCTCTGCACCCTCCACTGCAACTTGCCCACTCCACTGCAACTTTCTTTCTAAAATTAGCCGCCAAAATTATCGCAACCCCCTATTACTAGCCTGTTCAACCTCTCTTCGTATCGTCTGAGATCCCCAGAGTTTGGAAAGCTGCCGCGGTCATCCCCCTCTTCAAAGGGGGTGACACTCTAGATCCAAACTGTTACAGACCTATATCCATCCTGCCCTGCCTTTCGAAAGTATTTGAAAGCCAAGTTAACAAACAGATCACCGACCATTTCGAATGCCACCGTACCTTCTCCGCAATGAAATCTGGTTTCCGAGCTGGTCATGGGTGCACCTCAGCCACGCTCAAGGTCCTAAGCGATATTATAACCGCGATCGATAAAAGACAGTACTGTGCAGCCGTCTTCATAGACCTGGCCAAGGCTTTCGACTCCGTCAATCACCACATTCTAATTGGCAGACTAAATAGCCTTGGTTTCTCATATACCTGCCTCGCCTGGTTCACCAACTACTTCTCAGATAGAGTTCAATGTGTCAAATCGGAGGGCCTGTTGTCTGGAACTCTGGCAGTCTCTATGGGGGTGCCACAGGGTTCACTTCTCGGGCCGACTCTATTCTCTGTGTATATCAATGATGTCGCTCTTGCTGCTGGTGACTCTCAGATCCACCTCTACGCAGACGACACCATTTTGTATACATCTGGCCCTTCATTGGACACTGTGTTAACAAACCTCCAAACAAGCTTCAATGCCATACAACACTCCTTCCATAGCCTCCAACTGCTCTTAAACGCTAGTAAAACTAAATGCATGCTCTTCAATCGAACGCTGCTTGCACAAGCCCACCCGACTAGAATCACTACTCTCGGCGGGTCTGACTTAGAATATGTGGACAACTACAAACACCTAGGTGTCTGGTTAGACCGTAAAACTCTCCTTCCAGACTCACATTAAGCATCTCCAATCCAAAGTTAAATCTAGAATCGGCTTCCTATTTCGCAACAAAGCCTCCTTCACTCATGCTGCCAAACATGCCCTCGTAAAACTGACTATCCTACTGATCCTTGACTTCGGCGATGTCATTTACAAAATAGCCTCCAACACTCTACTCAGCAAATTGTATGTAGTCTACTACAGTGCCATCCGTTTTGTCACCAAAGCCCCGTATACTACCCACCATTGTGACCTGTACGCTCTTGTTGGCTGGCCCTCACTACATATTCGTCGCCAATCCCACTGGCTCCAGGTCATCTATAAATCTCTGCTAAGCAAATCCCCACCTTATCTTAGCTCATTGGTCACCATAGCAACACCCACCCGTAGTATGCGCTCCAGCAGGTATATCTCACTGGTCATCCCCAAAAGCCAACACCTCCTTTGGCCGCCATTCCTTCCAGTTCTCTGCTGCTAATGACTGGAACGAACTGCAAAAATCTCTGAAGCTGGAGACTCTAATCTCCCTCACTAACTTCAAGCATCAGTTGTCAGAGCAGCTTACCAATCACTGCACATGTACACAGCCCATCTGAAATTAGCCCACCCAACTACCTCATCCCAATATTGTTATTTATTTTGCTCATTTGCACCCCAGTATCTCTATTTGCACATCATCTTCTGCACATCTATCACTCCAGTGTTAATACTAAATTGTAATTATTTTGCACTATGGCCTATTTATTGCCTTACCTCCATAACTTACTACATTTGCACACACTGTATATAGATTTTATATTGTATTATTGACTGTATGTTTTTGTTTATCCCATGTGTAACTCTGTGTTGTTGTTTTTATCACACTGCATTGCTTTATCTTGGCCAGGTCGCAGTTGTAAATGAGAACTTGTTCTCAACTGGCTTACCTGGTTAAATAAAGGTGAAATGAATAAAATAAAAATAAAAATGTGCAGGGGTACCAGGTAGTTGATGTTTGTTTAATATTGTTTAAGGACTATGAAAATGGAAAAAAGGATTAGCCTATGGATTATGAAAACAACAAAAATAAATGGGAAAATGGGAGAGGAGAAATGACTCACTGACCATGACCCATGAGTTCTTCTTACCTTTGTTCACTAGAAAAGTCTCCCTCTCTGAACTGTATAGGATGACCCATAGACTGGTCACTCTTCATGGACACACAGCTGGGTACAGGGGAGGCTGGTCTCTCCTGCTTGATTGGACTTCAACACAACAGAGACAAACATTACGTCTCTCATCTGCTCTGAGCTCAGATGGGGAAACAAGAGTTTTATTCTAAAACGCTATATATACATTTTCAGAAATGTTTGTAAATTAGCTTCTATTGTTTAAAGACATTATGAAAGAGATTGGTGTGTTTTTTCACTATCTAATCATGGCATGGGGTTGTTCAATGTAAGACATGTATTTGTTTAAAATCTATCACTTGATGGTTTCATTTCAGAGACAAACATTGTTTATTTTTTTGTAAAATGATATATATCTGCTTCCCTCTCAGAGAAATAAGTAGTACTGCTAGGGTTTTACATAGTAATAATATATATCTGCCTCACTCTCAGAGAAATAAGTAGTACTGCTAGGTTTTACACAGTCAAATGTGACCGACCGGCTCGATTTTATGTAGGAAAATTTGAAATTGTGTTTTTTACATTGGATAAAAGTAGAGACTCAGCTAGAAAAAGGTATATCATACACTACAGTTGAGGAACAATGGGAAAGTAATTCTGCTTTGAAAGATTATAAACTTGCAACCTCACTTTTGAGAAATTGGCCTTTAAATGTTTTGGTTCACCTACTGGAGACCTCTTCTTTATCTACAGTGGTGTTACTTTGGCAGATAATGTCACCCATCTAAATAAATAGTATATATATATATAGTTAACTAAATGTATGGTGTTTTTGGTTTATGTCAGTTTCATTGTTTGTTATGCTATAAATTGTTATGTTATGGTTGTAAGTGGTAAAATTAACTAGAAAATGTCATATTTTGAAAATCTGAGTAATTACTACATTAGTAAGGATATACTTTATTCAGTACTACTGCAGTTACTAAATTATTCCAATAGATGGTAGCATAAGACCAGGAATGACATTTCAGAAGATCAGTTTAGTTTTCTCCCTGGATACACCACCACTCCCCATCACAGTTCACTATGTTTTCAAAAACGATGCATATGTGGTATTATTTATTTATACTAAAGACAGAATATTATCATAGGCTACACTAAATAAAACACATTATTTAAACAACAATGGGAAGATTGTGTGGTTCAACAAAAAATAATTGTTCAACTATAGCAGGGATTCAATATTGTGCCTATGTTGATGTCTGATCCAAATCCCCGTCCCTACCTGCTGAGCTCCCATTCAGGGGCTACAAACTGGAAGACATCAAACTAAATGTGTAAATAAGGTGTCCAGTAGAGGTCAGTGTTTGAAAAATACTTTGCTTCGAAAAAAGCACCGGCACCAGGGAGAAATCAGTGAGATCTCTCGCATTTTGCAACACATGGTTCGAAAAAGCATGAGATCAAATGAAGCTTCGGACATCATTGATCATGTGGTTATGTTACTTCGAAACTATCCATGGCAGCGTTTCAAACACTTAAAAGACTCCCTCCCCCCTCAGCCCTCAAGTTAAGTGGACACTTCTGATGATGTATCATGACGTATGATGAGTGGACACTTCTGATGACGTATCATGACGTATGATGAGTTGACACTTCTGATGACGTATCATGACGTATGATGAGTGGACACTTCTGATGACGTATCATGACGTATAATGAGTGGACACTTCTGATGACGTATCATGACGTATGATGAGTGGACACTTCTGATGACGTATCGCGACGTATGATGAGTGGACACTTCTGATGACGTATCATGACGTATGATGAGTGGACACTTCTGATGACGTATCACGACGTATAATGAGTGGACACTTCTGATGATGTATCATGACGTATGATGAGTGGACACTTCTGATGATGTATCATGACGTATAATGAGTGGACACTTGCAGGGCAAAGGGTGAGGGAAGAATGAATTAATTTTAAATGGACCGCCCTTGCCCAGAAATGTGTCACTAGTTTGTCCCACGGTTGTGTTTTCAGTCATCATAGCGACCGTCCGTATTGTAGTGTATTTTAGAAAATACTTGATTTGCCCTAACAAAAAATGTTAATGAATTACAATCCACATAAAAATTCACAGTTCCTGTTGCTGCAGGATAATCTTTCTGCTGTGAGAAACTGGGTCAAATTAAGATATGGCATCTGTAAGTGCATTTATCTTAAGATAGCTAAGTGAGACAACCAAATATCACAGTCAAATATACAGGATACGAACATCCCATTCCAGCTAAACATTGGATATATAGCATTTTGCGAAAATAACACATTTTCATATACATCTAAATTCTATTAATTAAAAATCTGAGATCAGTAACGCTTTGAACACACCGACTGCGTTATTGCATTTTGGTACCAGAAGTACATTCATTTCCAATGGAACGCTGTGTTTGCCTTTCAGTATTGCGTTGCAGAGGCAGTTGCAGTGCGTTCTGTGTGGTGCATAAATTGGATTAATCGAACGTATGCGTCAAACTGTATGTGTATACGGCTTGACAGAAATGGTAGCAGAAAGTGAATGTTTAACTTTTGTTGCACACATATTTAGATGATGCTGCATACTATTTTGCGCAATGACGCAGTCGGTGTGTTCAAAGCGTAATATTTTAGGTACCCATAAGCAATAATTTGAAAATGTTGTGGACATAGAGTTTTGGAAATGTACTTAATAATTCTTAAACAAAACTGTAATCTCACCTCTTAGCTTTGGTGTCATGTCCACCAGAGAGACTCATTTTAGAGGCAGGGCCCCCATCCTCTCTCTCCCCAGAGAGACTCATTTTAGAGGCAGGGCCCCCCTCCTCTCTCTCCCCAGAGAGACTCATTTTAGAGGCAGGGCCCCCCTCCTCTCTCTCCCAAGAGAGACTCATTTTAGAGGCAGGGACCCCCTCCTCTCTCTCTCCAGAGAGACTCATTTTAGAGGCAGGGCCCCCCTCCTCTCTCTCCCAAGAGAGACTCATTTTAGAGGCAGGGACCCCCTCCTCTCTCTCTCCAGAGAGACTCATTTTAGACCACTGACCCCTAAACAGAGATCCAGCATGTTGGTTGTGGTGAACACAGTGACAACTCATTCTAGAATGTCAATTGTTCTCTTATTCATAATCTCTTAGAAATAAAACATTTACAAACATACATATCCAAACAGTCAGGTGAACTGTCAATCATAATAATAAGTCACTGTTTGTTAAGGTAGTTATTGACAGTGCAGCAACACAAGGCCATGTCTCACACTTATTTGTATTCATTAAAAGTAGGCTATTTATTGTCTTTCAATCTGTTCTTTTCTAAACGTATCTGAGAATGTAGACAGAAGGGCTAAAACGGGCATGATTGATCTGAGGGGAAATCATTGATACATTCATAAAGTTTTTTTTGCAACAAGTAAGAGATGTTATGTTATGTAAAGTAGGCTAGGTTATAATGTAAACTCAGCAAAAAAAGAAACGTCCCTTTTTCAGGACCCTGTCTTTCAAAGATAATTCGTAAAAATCAAAATAACTTCACATATCTTCATTGTAAAGGGTTTAAACACTGTTCTCTATGCTTGTTCAATGAACCATAAACAATTAATGAACATGCACCTGTGGAACGGTCGTTAAGACACTAACAGCTTACAGACGGTAGGCAATTAAGTTCACTGTTATGAAAACTTTGGACACTGAAGAGGCCTTTCTACTGACTCTGACAATTTATTGCCCAGGGTCCTTGCTCATCTGCGTGAACGTGCCTTAGGCATGGTGCAAGGAGGCATGAGGACTGCAGATGTGGCCAGGGCAATAAATTGCAATGTCCGTACTGTGAGACGGCTAAGACAGCGCTACAGGGAGACAGGACGGACAGCTGATCATCCTCGCAGTGGCAGACCACGTGCAACAACACCTGCACAGGACCGATACATCCGAACATGACACCTGCGGGACAGGTACAGGATGGCAACAACAACTGCCCGAGTTACACCAGGAACGCACAATCCCTCCATCACTGCTCAGACTGTCCGCAATAGGCTGAGAGAGGCTGGACTGAGGGCTTGTAGGCCTGTTGTAAGGCAGGAACACACCAGACATCACCGGCGCTTGTCGCTGGACCAGACAGGACTGGCAAAAAGTGCTCTTCACTGATGAGTCGCGGTTTTGTCTCACCAGGGGTGATGGTCGGATTCACGTTTATCGTAGAAGGAATGAGCGTTACACAAAGGCCTGTACACTGGAGCGGGATCGATTTGGAGGTGGAGGGTCCATCATGATCTGGGGCGGTGTGTCACAGCATCATCGGACTGAGCTTATTGTCATTGCAGGCAATCTCAACGCTGTGCGTTACAGGGAAGACATCCTCCTCCCTCATGTGGTACCCTTCCAGCAGGCTCATCCTGACATGACCCTCCAGCATGACAATGCCACCAGCCATACTGCTCATTTCCTGCAAGACAGGAATGTCAGTGTTCTGCCATGGCCAGCGAAGAGCCCGGATCTCAATCCCATTGAGCACGTCTGGGATCTGTTGGATAGGAGGGTGAAGGCTAGGGCTAATCCCCCCAGAAATGTCTGGGAACTTGCAGGTGCCTTGGTGGAAGAGTGGGGTAACATCTCAAATCAAATCAAATCAAATTTTATTGGTCACATGCGCCGAATACAACAGGTGCAGACATTACAGTGAAATGCTTACTTACAGCCCTTAACCAACAGTGCATTTATTTTAAACAAAAAATAAAGTAAAAATAAAACAACAACAAAAAAAGTGTTGAGAAAAAAAAGAGCAGAAGTAAAATATAGTGACAGTAGGGAGGCTATATATACAGGGGGGTACCGTTGCAGAGTCAATGTGCGGGGGCACCGGCTAGTTGAGGTAGTTGAGGTAATATGTACATGTGGGTAGAGTTAAAGTGACTATGCATAAATAATTAACAGAGTAGCAGCAGCATAAAAAGGATGGGGTGGTCCGGGTAGCCATGATTAGCTGTTCAGGAGTCTATGGCTTGGGGGTAGAAGCTGTTGAGAAGTCTTTTGGACCTAGACTTGGCACTCCGGTACCGCTTGCCGTGCGGTAGCAGAGAGAACAGTCTATGACTAGGGTGGCTGGAGTCTTTGACAATTTTGAGGGCCTTCCTCTGACACTGCCTGGTATAGAGGTCCTGGATGGCAGGAAGCTTTGCCCCAGTGATGTACTGGGCCGTACGCACTACCCTCTGTAGTGCCTTGCGGTCGGAGGCCAAGCAGTTGCCATACCAGGCGGTGATGCAACCAGTCAGGATGCTCTCGATGGTGCAGCTGTAGAATTTTTTGAGGATCTGAGGACCCATGCCAAATCTTTTTAGACTCTCCTGAGGGGGAATAGGCTTTGTCGTGCCCTCTTCACGACTGTCTTGGTGTGTTTGGACCATGATAGTTCGTTGGTGATGTGGACACCAAGGAACTTGAAGCTCTCAACCTGTTCCACTACAGCCCCGTCGATGAGAATGGGGCGTGCTCAGTCCTCTTTTTTTTCCTGTAGTCCACAATCATCTCCTTTGTCTTGGTCACGTTGAGGGAGAGGTTGTTGTCCTGGCACCACACGGCCAGATCTCTGACCTCCTCCCTATAGGCTGTCTCATCGTTGTCGGTGATCAGGCCTACCACTGTTGTGTCGTCGGCAAATCTCACAGCAAGAACTGGGAAATCTGGTGCAGTCCATGAGGAGGAGATGCACTGCAGTACTTAATGCAGCTGGTGGCCAAACCAGATACTGACTGTTACTTTTGATTTGGATCCCCCTTTTGTTCAGGGACACATTTTTCAATTTCTGTGGAACTTGTTCAGTTTATGTCTCAGTTGTTGAATCTTGTTATGTTCACACAAATATTTACATATGTTAAGTTTGCTAAAAACAAACGCAGTTGACAGTGAGAGGACGTTTCTTTTTTTGCTGAGTATATAATAGCGGTTTGTTAGTGATATGCAGATGGAGGTCTATACCTCAGCTATAGCCTACATATCCTAGATGACCAGCCTAAACCTGTTCAGATCAGTTCCCATAACGTTACAGGCCTACCAGTAGCAGGACAGAGCATGTAGCCTAGGCATGTTTCACATTTCCAACAGAGACCTTCAGGTTGGTCAGCACGATAAGTGATCATATATCAAACCTACTCTGACTATTGAATGTCTGTAAATGACCTAACTTTCTAATATAATAGTGGAGGCTACGGAAGGAACACCACACATTGGCTGCTACTGTAGGCTGAATGATAGAACAGCTATTTCCATGTTAAATGTTATTGGAGGCCTTTTTTACATTATGATCAAATAGCCTACTTGGTCTCTGTTAAAACTGTAACTTAAAGTGGGTACAGCCTCAGTGTTCACAGTAAACTCACGCCGGAAGTTGCATAGATCGCTACACTATAGTAGAACTATGATACAATTACATTTATCATATGAAATGTGAAATGTAGAACTATGACGAATGAATATTGATATATTGAATTCACAGGAGGTTGATGGCACCTTAATTGGGGAGGACGGGCTTGTGGTAATGGCTGGAGCGGAATAGGTGGAATGGTATCATTAATATGAGCCGTCCTCCCCTCAGCAACCTCCACTGATTGAATTTGACTTGCCCACGTCCAGTTAGCGCCATTTTGTATGATTAAACTGTCAAGTCATTATATATTTTCTGTTCTGCTGAGAGCACCTTCCTGATGACTGGCACTCTGTACATTCCTATGGATGAGGCCTGAGCTGGAATGTGAAGCTAACTGAAGCTAACTTTAGAAAACCAGTATATCTAGCTTGCATCATAGTCCACCCCTCAGGCTAAGTTCAGGTTACAGCATGAGGCAGACATCAACAGCCGAGTTGTAGGCTACAACCTGGGTTGTATTCATTAGTTTACACCGCAGCCAACAGTTTTAAAATGTTGCATAAACAGTTTACTCCAAACGCTGTACAACGTGACCTAAACGGTTTCTGTTGCCAAACGTTTTGCTACGGTGGGCACTAATGAATACACACAACCTGTTTTTAGGAAGTGTAAGTTGTTGTTAGTCTTTCCACAGTATTTATTTGTATCTCTTTCACACAACATACCTTCCTGAGTGAAAAGCGTTAACAGTAGATTAGAAAGAGAAAATGTTGTTGCTTGTTGTGTTTTAAGCCTGTTTTGAGAAGACAAGTCTATAGACCTATGATACAGTACACTCTTAGAAAAAAGAGTTCCAAAAGGGTCCTCTGGCTGTCCCCACAGGAGAACGCTTTTGGGTTCCAGGTAGAACCCTTCTGGCTTCCATGTAGAACCCTCTGTGGAAAGGATTCTTCATGGAACCCAAAAGGGTTCTACCTAGGACCAAAAGGTTCTACAAAGGGTTATCCTATGGGGACAGCCAAAGAACCCTTTTAGATTCTAGATAGTGTAGGAGCGATCACCCTGGGGCACACAGATGGAAACAGAACGAATTCACCCCACGCATCTAATTTATATCCAAAACATTTTAAGGAGAGTAGGCCTATTATAACACTGTCTACAAAACATATCATCAACTATATTAATACACATAACAATATCATCAACTATATTAATACACATAACAATATCATCAACTATATTAAAACACATAACAATATCATCAACTATATTAATACACATAACAATATCATGAACTATATTATTACACATAACAATATCATCAACTATATGAATACACATAACAATATCATCAACTATATTATTACACATAACAATATCATCAACTATATTAATACACATAACAATATCATCAACTATATATCTTTTTTTTTTTTTTTTTTGTATTTATATATTATTATTATTATTATTTATTTTTTTGGGGGGAATGGATCAGCTTAATATTGCAGATAGATTGTATCTTCTATCAATGTAATTGTCTGCATCACTTCCAATCCCCCATGTTTATTTTTATTTTTTATATATATATTCCCCTTTATTACTTTTCAACCCCACCATCCTTTCCCTACTTGGAGTAAATTAGTGAACAACAACGCCCAGGCCTCTACTTCCGGTCTATACTTACTATCTACACCTTATGGACAGAGTTAATTTTACAATAATTCTATATATATATATATATATATATATATATATATATATATATATATATATATATATATATATATATATATATATATATATATATTTATTGATTTTTTTGCTCCTGAACTTCTTCTACTTTCAACCTCTCCGATCATTTTCATGATGTCCATCCGGTTTGCTTCTAAATGCCATATCTTTCTAACTGGGCTCTTTCCCAAAAGCTCCCAACATACAACCTATATACTTATTATGGACACAGTATGCTTACATTATTAGCTATCTTTGTTATTATTTGTTGTTATTTGTTATTAGTCCCATCCTTCAACTCTATTCAATACCTCCCATCTATCTCTTAACACCATCCATATAGGATTTCTATTTGCCATATATATTTCAACCGTACTGTGATGTTTTACAAAAGTTCTGAACCT
Organism: Coregonus clupeaformis; assembly: GCF_020615455.1. NCBI lineage: Eukaryota > Metazoa > Chordata > Actinopteri > Salmoniformes > Salmonidae > Coregonus > Coregonus clupeaformis. The sequence continues at coordinate 299,826 of NW_025533735.1, read as the reverse complement.
TTCTATTCTCATTGCTTCTACAGATTGTGAATTAAAAATAAACATTTTTGCTAAAAGTATTATTATATTATTGATTGATTGACTATGACTTTTCAGATCACCCAGTAATGCTATCTGCAAGGTTAGTTCCAGGTAAATATTGCAATCCTTTAGCCATTCCTGGACCTGTGTCCAAAAAGAAGCTACAAATGGACAGAACCAAAACAAATGATCTAATGATTCTATCTCTTCACAGCAAAATCTGCAGAACTGGGAAGATTGTATCCCCCATATAAATAACATTCTATTGGTAGCAAGAATTTTATATAATAATTTAAATTAAAAGATTCTAATTTTTGAATCCGGTGTCGTTTTGCGTGTCAGTTCATAAACACTATGCCATGGGATCGGTACGTCAAAGATCTCTTCCCAACTATTTTGCAATCTATATGGGACGGCTGTCAATCCTTTGGTCCTTAAGTGAAACTGATATACTTTTTTATTTATCACAGTTTTCCTTAACCAATTATGTTCTTTAATGCAAGGCCGACAGACAAGTTCCTTACTTTCTCCCCTTCAACTTTCCTCTTCCACTTTTGCGGTAAGGCTGCAATTATTTGGTTGTAATTTTGGGTAGAGCAGACATTTCCATATGTTTTTGTTAGCTGCATGTGCGACATAACTCCACCAGTCCTACCGATGATATCATTTACGAAGATTATACCTTTTTTAAACATTCTGTCAAAAAATAAAGGTTTTTTGTCAATTAGTATATTTGAATTTAACCACAATATGTGTTGCATTATTTGTTCTGTCGTTTCTGGAGGATTAAATTGAAATTGCAACCAACTTTCTATGGCTTGTTTTAGAAATAGTGACATTTGGGAGATTATTTCCTTTTCAAATAACTGAAAGTGAGAGGTTGTAATCTGAATAAAGGGAAAAAGGCCTTTCTTGAACAGTGGGTGAGACAATCTTACTAATTTGCTTGAGAACCAGTTCGGATTTAAGTATAACTTTTGGATGACTGAAGATTTTAGTGATAGGTCTAATGCTTTAATATTTAATAATTTCTGTCCTCCGAATTCATATTCATTATATAAATATGCTCTTTTAATTTTGTCTGGCTTGCCGTTCCAAATAAAATTGAATATTTTTTTCTCATATAATTTAAAAAACTGTTTGCTAGGCGTAGGCAAGACCATAAGCAAATAGGTAAACTGGGATAATACTAATGAGTTAATCAGGGTGATTTTTCCACAAATTGACAGGTATTTTCCTTTCCATGGTAGTAAGATCTTATCTATTTTTGCTAACTTTCTATTAACATTTATTGAAGTGAGATCATTTATTTCCTTTGGGATATGTATTCCGAGTATATCCACATCACCATCAGACCATTTTATTGGTAAACTACATGGTAATGTAAACATTGTATTTTTTAGTGATCCAATACGTAATATAGTACATTTGTCATAATTTGGTTTTAATCCAGAGAGGTTAGAAAATGTATCTAGATCCTCTATGAGGCTGTGGAGGGATTCTAGTTGTGGATCTAAAAGAAAACATGAATCATCTGCGTACAATGACACCTTTGTTTTTAAGCCCTGTATTTCTAATCCTCTGATATTATTATTGGATCTGATTTTAATAGCTAACATCTCGATGGCCACAATAAATAGATATGCCGATAGTGGACAACCTTGTTTCACTCCTCTTGACAGTTTCAGAGTTTTTTTTTATCATCAACTATATGAATACACATAACAATATCATCAACTATATTAATACACATAACAATATCATCAACTATATATGGGGACAGCCAAATAACCCTTTTAGATTCTAGATAGTGTAGGAGCGATCACCCTGGGACACACAGATGGAAACAGAAGGAATTCACCCCATGCATCGAATTTATATCCAAAACATTTTAAGGAGAGTTTTCAACATTTTCAACTATATTAATACACATAACAATATCATCAACTATATTAATACACATAACAATATCATCAACTATATGAATACACATAACAATATCATCAACTATATTAATACACATAACAATATCATCAACTATATTAATACACATAACAATATCATCAACTATATTAATACACATAACAATATCATCAATTATATTAATACACATAACAATATCATCAACTATATTAATACACATAACAATCGTCGTCTTACCTTTTATATGTCTCTCAATAGAAGTAGAGTCTGGAATGATCATTCGGTGGTGGAAAGTTCCTTTAGTTTGTTCTGCTCATTTCCATATCAGGTTCTACCTGTTCTCTCTCCCACTCCCTGTCTCTTTATAGCTCTTAAAATGTGCCTTGGCAGACATTCTACAAGTGTCTGGAACTCCAAATGTAGTTCGGATTTAGTGTTCCAAATGAAAACAATTTGATTAAACAGGTTAATATGGTTAAAATACATTGAGACTGAGTAATGCTGTGATTGTTTTTATTATTTTGTATTGAAATGTTTGACTTTATTTTCCCTATGTCCTTTCAATACAGCTCCTCTCTCCCCAGGGGTAGCAGCTGGATAAACACATTTAGATTTCTACATACTGCACTTTGCTTTTGCATGACCCATACAGCTGTTTAAGGTCATACAAAGGCAGAGTGCAGTATCAGCATTTAAGGGGTCATAGGTCAGATCAGTGGTCATGGTTGATATTCATGGACAAAAAAACAAACTTTAAAGCCATTTGTCTCAGATTCACTGTTTGCGTAGACTGCTCTTTGCCTTTGTAGGGCAGTAGTTCAGGTGGCTTCCCTTGCCCTTAGTCTGCCTCCTGGCCCTCCTATCGCCATGGAGACACCTTCCTGAAAACAATGACTCCATACTTTGCTGAAACCTGTTCTGCCAGTTCATGTCCTTAAAGATGAATGTTGGAATGTTCCAATGTGGTTACCCAAAAAGATGCCAAGATAGATCACACATCCATAACCTGTTTCCTGCTTGTAGCAGGCCGCGTTCACAGGAATCCTTTTCTCTAACTATGAGTCATATGATTTCATGAGAATATTTTTCTGGAAGGAGAGTGTAATGCAAGTCAAGGTGTCCTTGGATGAATGTCAACAAGATTTATAACCAGCATTGTTAAATTAACTGTTGTAATAAATAAAATAAAATATTTTTAAATGTATTGTCACAGACACCGGATAGATGCAGTGAAATGTGTTGTTTTACAGGGTCATAGTAGTACGGCGCCCCCTGGAGCAAATCAGGTGTAAGTGCCTTGCTTAAGGGCACAGACAGATTTTTACCTTGACGGCTCAGGTAACCTTTCAGTTACTGGCCCCACTAGGTAATCTTACCATACCAGTTCACACCCTAACAGAAGACACTGTTCAAGTGTTCAAATGTAGTCCATGAAGAGGTATTAGAATTATGTGCACAGCTATTCTGCCATACAATTGCAAACTGTTGCTACACATTTGGTCAAAGATGAGTTCAGACCTAAATCAGGCTTCGTAGTATCTGTTTTATCATGTGACAAAGTGTCCTGGTTCAATTATCTTCAGTTTCAGAGAAAATGGAGGGTCAAATTTGATGTAACTACAAAATCCCAGTAAAAACCAAGGAAACAGCAGTAAGTGAGGTTACTGCCATCTGGCTTTGTTCCACTGTCCATTAGAATAGATTATTGTTCAGAAATACTTACTTTATTTTTCAGTTCTCTCCATATAGTGTTTTCTGCTCTGTCATCTCCAAATGGATCCTGTACTTTTAGTTTCAGCTCAGTCGCCTCCCCATCCTTATAATCAAGTGTTTTATTGGTATCTTCCACTAGATGGCAGTAAACCACTGCTGTAACTAAACTTTACAACACCAAGTGTTTGGTTTCATGGTCCTGCTGACTCATACTACATTTACATTTTAGACATTTAGCAGAAGCTCTTATCGAGATACTTCCAGTTGGTCCTGGTGACTCCTGGGCCCTTATTCATAAAGGCAGTGTCTCAGAGGAGGAGTGCCGATCTAGGATCAGGTCCCCCCTGCCCATTTAATCTGTTTCATTATGATCTAAAAGGAAAAACTGATCCCAGATCAGTACTCCTACTCTTTATGAATACTATCACAGGTGACTCCTCAAGATGAGGCTCATGATTTATAAGTTATATACTTTTTTATCTTTACAGAAATGGTCTTTATTTAAACCAAGGAAGTTTGAGTTAGTAGCGATGAATTTTCAACCGTCAGCTGCTGTAAACCTATGTGATTGGATGTTATAGACCCCCATCTGAACAGTTTCTTTCCCCATGCTGTAGCCCTCCCCAACTGGCCATCTGGCCCATAGAGACTAAAGGACTATACACTCTATACTGCTCACCACATCAAGCCATCTCTGAACTGTACACTACCATCTGGCCCATAGAGACTAAAGGACTATACACTCTATGCTGCTCACCACATCAAGCCATCTCTGACCTGTACACTACCATCTGGTCCATAGAGAATAAAGGACTATACACTCTATGCTACACACCACATCAAGTAAAGACCACATAGCTACAGTTATATGCTTTTCTGTTTTTACCCATTTTTACAGCCGACTGGTATCCATATGAATCAGTGGAATATACAGACTAGTTAGCCACCTCCCAATAAGGGTTCAGCAACATCAAGCAAGGAGCACTAAACAGACAGGCATTAAAATAGTCTTAAAATATTGTTGGCCAACCAAAACGTTAACCCGTAAGCGGATAGGGTGGAATTGTACTGTGAGCTGGCTCAGTCTAAACACATGGCTCTGGGTGGAACCACCTTTTGGCTTTCCACTGAAAAGGGGGTAGCTGCATCCAAATATGGCCAACGGAGTATGGCCGAGTGGGTGTGTCGAAAGGAAAGTAGTGGGCGTGTGGAAAGGAGTGGGTGTGTCGAAAGGAAAGTAGTAGGCGTGTGGAAAGGAGTGGGTGTGTCGAAAGGAAAGTAGTGGGCGTGTGGAAAGGAGTGGGTGTGTCAAAAGGAAAGTAGTGGGCGTGTGGAAAGGAGTGGCTGTGTCGAAAGGAAAGTAGTGGGCGTGTGGAAAAGGAGTGGGTGTGTCGAAAGGAAAGTAGTGGGCGTGTGGAAAAGGAGTGGGTGTGTCGAAAGGAAAGTAGTGGGCGTGTGGAAAAGGAGTGGGTGTGTCGAAAGGAAAGTAGTGGGCGGGTGGAAAAGGAGTGGGTGTGTCGAAAGGAAAGTAGTGGGCGTGTGGAAAAGGAGTGGGTGTGTCAAAGGAAAGTAGTGGGCGTGTGGATAAGGAGTGGGTGTGACGAAAGGAATGTAGGGGGCGTGTGGAAAAGGAGTGGGTGTGTCGAAAGGAAAGTAGTGGGCGTGTGGAAAAGGAGTGGGTGTGTCGAAAGGAAGTAGTGGGCGTGTGGAAAAGGAGTGGGTGTGTCGAAAGGAAAGTAGTGGGCGTGTGGAAAAGGAGTGGGTGTGTCAAAGCGCTCTGCTATAGGTTAAATGGTTTTCATTGAGCAGTGTTGTTTCTTCCCAGGAAACTACCGTACCACCAGAGTTTGGACTTCTGTTTTTAAGCCAGAGGATGAGTCTAAGTCGTATTTCACTGTTAATTTTACACAAATAATTGTACATTTTCATTGAGTCTGAGGTAGTTTTAGTAGCTACTTCCCATTGAGTCTGAGTTAGTTTTAGTAGCTACTTCCCATTGAGTCTGAGTTAGTTTTAGTAGCTACTTCCAATTGAGTCTGAGTTAGTTTTAGTAGCTACTTCCCATTGAGTCTAAGTTAGTTTTAGTAGCTACTTCCCATTGAGTCTGAGTTAGTTTTAGTAGCTACTTCCCATTGAGTCTGAGTTAGTTTTAGTAGCTACTTCCCATTGAGTCTGATTTAGTTTTAGTAGCTACTTCCCATTGAGTCTGATTTAGTTTTAGTAGCTACTTCCCCATTGAGTCTGAGTTAGTTTTAGTAGCTACTTCCCATTGAGTCTGAGTTAGTTTTAGTAGCTACTTCCCATTGAGTCTGAGTTAGTTTTAGTAGCTACTTCCCATTGAGTCTGAGTTAGTTTTAGTAGCTACTTCCCATTGAGTCTGAGTTAGTTTTAGCAGCTACTTCCCATTGAGTCTGAGTTAGTTTTAGTAGCTACTTCCCATTGAGTCTGAGTTAGTTTTAGCAGCTACTTCCCATTGAGTCTGAGTTAGTTTTAGTAGCTACTTCCCATTGAGTCTGAGTTAGTTTTAGTAGCTACTTCCCATTGAGTCTGAGTTAGTTTTAGTGGCTACTTCCCATTGAGTCTGAGTTAGTTTTAGTAGCTACTTCCCATTGAGTCTGAGTTAGTTTTAGTAGCTACTTCCCATTGAGTCTGAGTTAGTTTTAGCGGCTACTTCCCAGCCATTGCCAGACAGTAGTGCTTGTCAAGCAGGAGCGAAGGGCGCACAGGTTTGTGTCAAGAACTGCAACGCTGCTGGGTTTTTCACGCTCAACAATTTCCTGTGTGTATCAAGAGTGGTCCACCACCCAAAGGACATCCAGCCAACTTCACACAACTGTGGGAAGCATTGAAGTCAACTTGGGGGTGCAACTCAATATTAGGAATGTGTTCTTAATGTTTTGTACACTGTGTATATTTCATATGTCATTTATATTTCATTTATCTTTTCAAGGGCTGATGACAAAGGATTTTTTTTTGTATATATATATATTTTTTTTAGGGGGTTACTACATGATTCCATATGTGTTATTTCATAGTTTTGATTTCTTCACTATTATTCTACAATGTAAAAAATAGTCGAAATAAAGAAAAACCCTTGAATGAGTGGGTGTTTCCAAACCTTTGACTGGTAGTGTACATATTAAAATTTTATGAACACTTCCTAAGTCATTCCAAAACACTTTTATGACCCAACAAAAGAGCCTTCAGCTATGAGGTCCTATTGGATCTTTCCTAGCTATGCCGTTGAGAAAGAGCCTTCAGCTATGAGGTCCTGTTTGATCTTTCCTAGCTATGCCGTTGAGAAAGAGCCTTCAGCTATGAGGTCCTATTGGATATTTCCTAGCTCTGCCGTTGAGAAAGAGCCTTCAGCTATGAGGTCCTATTGGATCTTTCCTAGCTATGCCGTTGAGAAAGAGCCTTCAGCTATGAGGTCCTATTGGATCTTTCCTAGCTCTGCCGTTGAGAAAGAGCCTTCAGCTATGAGGTCCTATTGGATCTTTCCTAGCTCTGCCGTTGAGAAAGAGCCTTCAGCTATGAGGTCCTATTGGATCTTTCCTAGCTCTGCCGTTGAGGCGCTGAAGCGATCCCACCTGGAACACGGCCCTGCATCATCACCATTACGGCTGTTGTTTACACAATCCAAAAACAATCCATTGCAATTTTCAAACAGGAAAAGTGGCCATCATTTGAAAGCTTATTCTATTGCCAACATGACTAACTAAGTTCAAATGGTTGGCATCAATGTTCCTCGAATTTTGGGAGCCCAGAGCACATTTTAGGTCTTGTGAGCGGAAACTTGAAAGTTTTGAGAATTTTTGTGCAACTTCTGGAATGCGTTTACAGTGAACACTGAGGCTCTTACAGTTGTAGACAGTAGCCAATAGGCTGTACCCTGACAGTTGTAGACAGTAGCCAAAGGATGTACCCTGACAGTTGTAGACAGTAGCCACAGGCTGTACCCTGACAGTTGTAGACAGTAGCCAATAGGCTGTACCCTGACAGTTGTAGACAGTAGCCAATAGGCTGTATCCTGACAGTTGTAGACAGTAGCCAATAGGATGTATCCTGACAGTTGTAGACAGTAGCCAATAGGCTGTACCCTGACAGTTGTAGACAGTAGCCAATAGGATGTACCCTGACAGTTGTAGACAGTAGCCAATAGGATGTATCCTGACAGTTGTAGACAGTAGCCAATAGGCTGTACCCTGACAGTTGTAGACAGTAGCCAATAGGCTGTACCCTTACAGTTGTAGACAGTAGCCAATAGGATGTATCCTGACAGCTGTAGACAGTAGCCAATAGGATGTATCCTGACAGTTGTAGACAGTAGCCAATAGGCTGTACCCTGACAGTTGTAGACAGTAGCCAATAGGCTGTACCCTGACAGTTGTAGACAGTAGCCAATAGGCTGTACCCTGACAGTTGTAGACAGTAGCCAATAGGCTGTACCCTGACAGTTGTAGACAGTAGCCAATAGGCTGTATCCTGACAGTTGTAGACAGTAGCCAATAGGATGTATCCTGACAGTTGTAGACAGTAGCCAATAGGCTGTACCCTGACAGTTGTAGACAGTAGCCAATAGGATGTATCCTGACAGTTGTAGACAGTAGCCAATAGGCTGTACCCTGACAGTTGTAGACAGTAGCCAATAGGCTGTACCCTTACAGTTGTAGACAGTAGCCAATAGGATGTATCCTGACAGTTGTAGACAGTAGCCAATAGGATGTATCCTGACAGTTGTAGACAGAGCTAATAGGCTGTACCCTGACAGTTGCAGACAGTAGCCACAGGCTGTACCCTGACAGTTGTAGACAGTAGCCACAGGCTGTACACTGACAGTTGTAGACAGTAGCCAATAGGCTGTATCCTGACAGTTGTAGACAGTAGCCAATAGGATGTATCCTGACAGTTGTAGACAGTAGCCAATAGGCTGTACCCTGACAGTTGTAGACAGTAGCCAATAGGCTGTACCCTTACAGTTGTAGACAGTAGCCAATAGGCTGTTGTGGCTATTTGAGTATAATGTAGGCCTACCAACCAAACCAATGGAGCAAATCCTATATGTGGTGTTCAATGCAGGCCTACATTGCATGAGACTTAAAAAAAAGTTTTTACCTTATTCAGGGCTTGCCATTAACCCTTAAAATTATATCGACGCACCAGTGCGTCAACCTAAGTAACATAAAAAAATCCCAAACAAAATCAGTCAGTTTAAGCTGGAGATATCGTCTCAATCCACCGCATCCGCCTATGTTGGCCTTCCACATCTGCGGTGAAGGTGGCGGATCTACAGCGGAGTTTGTCAGACCATGAGACATCCCGAAAATTGGTCTTCTCACGAAATGTCTGTAGCATCTGTATGATCCCACTATGAAAAGGAGAGACTCTCATGAACATGGTAGTGTTCTCCGTTTTGCTCTACAACCCACACAAGTGCTACGGGACTCGTCTGAAGCTATCCCATACAAACAAATAGAAGCATGGAAGTAGTTTTGTGCCCCATAAATATGGAATCCTGATCTGTCTTATGTCTCCTAGATACAGGACAGACACTTCAAAACTTTATTCCTTATGATGTATTTTTTTGACTGTCTTTTTTTGCCATTTATGAATGTGTTATTCAATGAGTTTATATGGGCTTTAGTAGTAAAGGCCAAATTCAATATTTTATCAAATAATTGTTATATATATATATATATATATATTACTAAAATATTACTATTTTTTACATCTAATGCTAGCTAGCTACCCAACCAGCCCATAGAGAGGCATTGCGGATGTTGTGGTCAACTTTAACTGCAACAGATTTCCACAACAATTTTCACGTTGCTACCAACCTTACTATAACACGAAAATGTAATATTTGTTCACAAAAACATTGTTCTCACATATTAGTGCTATTTAACGCTGTAAATTATAGGAATTTGTGGTTTTGGGTGGATTTTTTTTTAATTTAGGCAATACAGAAAAACATAAAAGCCCATTGATGTAGCTATGCTCTTTTTAGGTAAATCAATGAAACAAGCTCCAGTAGGCTAATCTTTTTGAGTGTGACTGTACTGTATGGTATTATACTGTATTATAGTGGACTGGAATTACACACATTGTTCAAACCATGAAGCTGGGAGAGAACATGCATGCTTTCGCAGGACATAAGCTAAGCGAATTAGATTTTAATAATAGGGCCTACTTTACATGTATAATGTATATATACACCTCCATAATATTCCCCTAATGTTATTAGCCTACCTCCTCCTTCTCTCTCTATTGGTGCTTCATTCCTTCCTCGTTTTAAAACAGTTCAATGAAATAGGTTTCGTTGTCCTGATCTTCATCATTCTAATGACATGCTGAATAATACAGGACTAGAATAAGATGCAGACGGCTTTCACTTCTTTTCACGAAGATTGAACAGTTATAGGTCTGAATAAATAACTGCTATAGCCCAGTGTTTCCCAAACTTGGTCCTGGGCAAGTTTACATTGTTAAATAACACTACTAATAATATTACTAATATGTGAGAACAATATTTTTTTGTGATCAAATGTTTCATTTAGCCATTATAATAAGTGTTGGTAGAAAACGTAAAAATTGTTTTGGGCTATTGTCGCAGCTCAGGCTCGACTACAAAAATCCACAATACAATGCCTCTCTATGGGCTGGCTGGCTAGCAGGCAAGCAAGCAAGCAAACGCGGTGTTTATTCATTGTCCAAACGCACGGCCGCTTTTGGCTTGCTCCTGACTGCTATAGAGATTTCACAAATGCCTTAGTACACATCATTCCCAAACATTCAAAATAATTGATTAAATGTGAGAAATGAACATTTCTAAGTGCGGTCACTATGTCAGAAAATGTTTTAAAAGTATCATATTATTCCCCGGGGTGTATAATGCATTTAATTCAAGATGACTGATTGCCTTATATGAACTGTAACTCAGTAAAAATTTTTGAAATTGTTTGCTGTTGCATTTATATATTTTGAGAGAAAGATCAAGTAGAGAGTATGCTGGCATGTCATTGATTTAAAGCAAAGATATTCAAGCGGATAGGGCTGTTTTAAAACTCTGCCGCTGCAATAAATAAAAATATAAGTATCTTTACAATAAAAAATTTGCCCCCCACCCGAAAACCAGATGTAGATGTGTAAATTAGATCGCGATTCTGTCCTTATGTTACCGTAGGCAACAGTTACCATGATGAGATGGTAGGTCTACATGCATTGTCCTGGGCGCTCCATCCTGAGAGGTGCTCTGTCCCCACCCGGAGGGTTGATGATTGATCATGCAGATAGCAGAGACAAGGCCCCTCGATAAGCCAGGATTTAGACATTGCATATAATTTAACAGTTCCATTTTACATTTTGCTGTTAATATAAACAATGTAATATAATCGATCGGTTTGTGGGTTTAACGGTAGTGGGTTTGAACGTAGATCTCGGTAACGGGTTCCCGCTATTCAACCCTAATCACCATGCACTTTAAATATCTCAGTGTCAGGAAGAACTGGAATGTGTTGAGTTAAAACCAGGGCTCTAATTGAGGGGGTATGAGGGAGGTATTGTGGCTTTTGTGTAAAGAAAAGCGATTATATAAAGCGATCTATATGCCAGTAAACAGGCTGTCAAAATGCAGGCGAAAGACGTGACCGATGCATATTGACATCTTTTGATTTGTTATGATATTCAGAGGCTGCACAACATTTTATAGGATAAACAAAATTGACTTTGCTTAAGCAATGTGTGATTCTGTCACCATCAATTAATGTTCGACATTTCAACCGGCTGTTAAACAACATACTAACTCTAAATGAGTCAGAGCAAGCCAGGTAGCCTAAGGAAACGAAAAATGAATTATTTAGGCTGTATTATTATTATTATTCCAAGGCTATAGCCTGCCATTTAAGAAATCAATTGTGAAGCATTTCAAATCAAAATCAAATGAAATTGTATTGGTCACATGCACATATTTAGCAGATGTTATTATGGTGTAGCGTAAATGCTTTGTGTTTCTAGCTCCAACAGTGCAGTAGTATTTAACAATTCACCACAGGACACACTAATCTAAAAGTAGAAGAATGGAATTAAGAAATATATAAATATTAGGGGACGAGCAATGTCGGAGTGGCATAGACTAAGATACAGTAGAATAGAATAGATTACGGTATATACATATGAGATGAGTAAAGCAGTATGTAAACATTATTAAAGTGGTTAGTGTTCCAATATTAATGTGGCCAGTGATTCCATGTCTGTGTATATCGAGCGGCAGCCTCTAAGGTGCAGGGGTTGAGTAACCGGTGGTGGCCGCCTAAGTCATGGCATGTAAGCATTGGTCACATGCTGCATGCTGGCAGGAGCATTCAGCATTTCAACAACACATTAAACAACAGCACTTCAACAACACTTCAACAACATGCCTATAAATTGAGCATTTAGGCTGTATAAAACGCATGCCTTATTAAGCTATACAGTGCCTTTGAATTTACTTTTTAGAAACACGAGGTTGGCCAGTCTTTTGCTTTGAGGATCATGTGGTGAGCGATAAAATGCCTGGTTTGGTAATTTTAGCCTAGCAGAGGCTAGTGTATTCCCACGCCCTAATCACAGTCAATACAGCCAAATCTATTTTGGAACAACAATATCGTGGAATGAAATAAATACATTAGAAAAACATAGTTTCCAAAAATAATTTACAAGTCACATTTGCCTTCACCTGATGATTTGCGGCTGCTGTGTTGAAAAATGAATAACTTTTTCTGGAATTCATTGCACGATCAGATACTTCAGTTGTAACTGGTTCTGTTTACATTCCATGTTTACAGTTGGTGGACATAATGTAGAATAATAGTGAAGACATCAAAACTATGCAAAATAACACATATGGAATCATGTAGTAAATGAAAAGGCGTTTTCAGCAACCTTTGCCTTCATAACAGCTTTACACACTCTTGGCATTCTCTCAACCAGCTTCACCTGGAATGCTTTTCCAACAGTCTTGAAGCAGTTCTCACATATGCTGAGCACTTGTTGGCTGCTTTTCCTTCACTCTGCGTGTCCAACTCTATCCCAAACAATCTCAAACGGGTATGAGGTCGGGTGATTGTGGGAGGCCAGGCTAATCTGGATGCAGCACTCCATCATTCTTCTTTATCAAATAGCCCTACACGGCCTGGGGGTGAGTTGGTCAAAGTGTCCTGTTGTAAAACAAATGGTAGTCCCACTAAGCACAAAAACCAGATGGGATGGCGTGATGCTGCGGGAATGCTGTGGTAGCCATGCTGGTTAAGTGTGCCTTGAATTCTAAATAACTCACAGACAGTGTCACTAGGCAAAGCACCCCCACACCATCACACTATCACACCCTCCTCCTCCGCTTCACGGTGGGAACCACACATGCGGAGATCATCTGTTCACCCACCCTGCATCTCACAAAGACACGGCGGATGGAACCAACCAAAGAAAAGGATAGGCGGGAGCTTTGTGGACAACAACACCCATTGTGAGGGTGAGAGACGTATCTTGTCAGTGCCTCCCATAATCTTTGATTGCACTGAATTAAATTCACTTTCTGTTATAAAATTCAAATTCCTGTGGGATGTGGCCAATTAGAATTTCAACTCATGAGCAATGTTCTCTCCAACTTGTTCGTTTTCCCGATTAGTTAACACTATTAACATTTGCCTCTACTGTGGGAATTCTGATGGAATCAACACAATATTAGCCACTTTCAGTCCAACATACTGAAATAAAACAAACTATGCAAGACTTAGTATACAAAATTAACTATGCAGTAGATTTAGTAGGCGGAGCGCATCAGAGAAGTATTCTGTAGCATTGCCAGGCACGACTCAGGCCTGTACTCTGAGCCATAGTACTCATGAATAAGAAAACAACAAAGGAAAGAAAAGTATTGCAAGTTTGAATTTTGCAAAGTTAGTGTGGGAGAGGTAGAATTGTTTTTGTTATCGATCAATAATGAAAAACCTCCTGGCATTGACAACTTAGATGGAAAGCTACTGAGGATGGTAGCTGACTCTATAGCCACTCCTATCTGCCATATCTTTAATCTGAGCCTAGAGGAAAGTCTTTGTCCTCAGGCCTGGAGGGAAGCCAAAGTCATTCCGCTACCCAAGAGTGGTAAAGCGACCTTTACTGGTTCTAACAGCAGACCTAGCAGCTTGCTGCCAGCTCTTAGCAAACTGTTGTGTTTGACCCAATACAATGCTATTTCTCTGTAAACAAATTAACAACAGACTTTCAGCATGCTTCTAGAGAAATGAATATACTTGGCCACTGTTAAAACTGTAACTTCCAGCTGGTACAGCCTCAGTGTTCATAGAAACGGGTGCCGAAAGTTGTACAGAAATTTTCACAACATTCAAGTTTGCGCTCAGCAGACCTGAAATTTGCTCAATGACGATTAATCTTCCTCATGAGTTGAATGGGAGTCAATTCCAAAATTCTGAATTGAGCCCAACCCTGATTGCTACAGATATTATGACCTGTGTCTTTATCTAAACCAAAGCAGTTTGACTTCTTAGCAATGAAGTTGCAACTGTGACCTGCTGTAAACCTATGTGATTGGGTACAAAGGTTTAGTCTCTAGATTCCCTTGCTGCACTGGGGAAATAATGAAATGGTTGTCATGGTGATTTAAACTGGGCGGCCTGGTTATCTCCCAACTTCCGGAGGCCATGTCATTTGTTACATTTCAGCCAATTGATAAAAAGCAGCTACAAGGCTGAACCTAAAAGACAACTCTAAATAGATACTTATTTATATTATCCTAAAATCCTTTATCTCATTCTATTGAGTCTCTTTGTTCAACAGGTAGTCTATGATATTAATATTGCAGCAAACAGCGGGGCAGGGAAGTGAACCCGGGTCACTGGCGAGAAAGGCAAACACCCTACACACATGGCAATAGGGTTAACCCACATGGTGGGAATTGTAACGTGGCTCACTACACAGCCCCCTCCAAACAGGAAGGTATTGGGGATTTTTCAGTAGACTATAGTTTAATCCTTTTAGACTCAGTAGACTTTAAGTTAAACCGTTAATCACAACATGACAAGCACGCGGTTAAACATAGTTACATCTCTGTTGCTAGGCAGGAACCTCATTGGTTCCTCTCGCTGGTGTAGTCATGGCCCTGCCTGATGCTAGAATCTTCGTGGGCGTGGAAGTTTCTTCTCTCTTCATCTGATCTGACTTGGTTGAATTACCTGCTTCTCCTCCCAATCCAGGCTGTCCCTGCCTTATCAGTGACTGAAACCACTGTTTCCCTATTTAGGCATATTCCTAGAACGGAGCCAGGGGTTACACATAGTTCAGGCTATAAGTTAAACATGGTTAATCACAGCATGACAGGTGTTGGGACTGAGTGGTACAGAAGGAAGATTCTTGGAAGAATGCCTGCTATGTGTGAGAACTGCCTGCTATGTGTGGGAACTGTATAGATTGAGAAATTGATTATGGACCTGCCATGTTTAAGCCAGAATGTTTAAGTACCGATTGATAGGTATGGGAATCAATTAGGGGGTCAGAATGGAGCCAGGGGAAATGGCTCTGTTATTTTTACAGGACAGGGCTGTTATTTTTACATGACAGGGCTGTTATTTCTACAGGACAGGGCTGTTATTTCTACAGGACAGGGCTGTTATTTTTACAGGACAGGGCTGTTATTTTTACAGGACAGAGCTGTTATTTCTACAGGACAGGGCTGTTATTTTTACAGGACAGAGCTGTTATTTTTACAGGACAGGGCTGTTATTTCTACAGGACAGGGCTGTTATTTCTACAGGACAGGGCTGTTATTTTTACATGACAGGCCTTGGTCCCGCCACTAATGTTTCCAGACACTGAATTAGAAGGGAGAGAAGTCAGATACCACCATTATTATAAAACAAGGAAGTGGGCGGAGCGGTCAAGAGGTGAAAACTGGAGACAATGGTGGAGGAACCAAACGGGGAGGGATTAAGCTAAAATGGATGTAAAAGATGAGTAAGGATGAAACTGTATATAAACTGAGAGCTGAGAGGTGGAAAGTTAGATGCTCTGCAGACCACCTCGGCTATATTATTTGTGTAATAAAGTATATCTTAATTCTACAAAAACTCTGAAAGTACTTTTGTTTTACTGACGACAAATACAATTTGGTCGACATCAAAGGCAATACTCAGCCCCTCACACGTCCAGGCTTTCTGATGGCCTCATGGCCACTATCCCACTTCTGTAGGCAAACGGCGGGCAGGGGAAGCAAACCCAGGTTGTTGACGTGAAAGGCAAACACCCTACACATCATGCCATTGGTACTAAGAGAGGTTAACCCACTTGGTGGGAATTGTAACGTGGGCTCATATACTGAGGATCGTTGCACTATAGTTGAACAAATATGATACACTACATATTTCATACGAAATGTGAAATGTAGAACTATGATATATTCATATGCTATATGTTTTAGAATTTGACTTACCCAATCCCAGTTAGCGCCTGTCCCAGGATTCACGTTGTTGGGGGGAGGAGAGAACAGGACACTAAGCCACTCCACATGGCATCTAGATGGACAATACAAGGTTTATTAGAATTATATTCAGTGGGGTATATTTGTAGGATTTCCAGGCTATTGTCATGGCTATTGTATTGTCAACATTATGATCTAACGGCTATATTCTCACCTTGATCTTCTGGGATGTTTCAATGACAAGGCCATCATGGAAAGAGTTGATCAGCTGTAGAGACACAACAACACAGTAATTCAGTATGCCTGGTCCTCCATTATTGAAAGAGTTGTTCAGCTGTAGAGACACATCAACACAGTAATTCAGTATATCTGGTCCTCCATTATGGAAAGAGTTGTTCAGCTGTAGAGACACATCAACACAGTAATTCAGTATATCTGGTCCTCCATTATGGAAAAGAGTTGTTCAGCTGTAGAGACACAACAACATCAGTAATTCAGTATCCTGGTCCTCACTGCCATAGTTAAGTAGGGATTTAGCATTTTACACAAAAGGGGAAAAACACAATGCCCATTTCAATGAGGATAAAAGTATCCTGTTTCAGATCGGTTCAGGAAGTGAACTCAAACCCTCTGAACAATAAAAGTAATATTACCTTTGATCAAATGGCGTCGTTCTGCTGATAAAATGTGGAGAGTTGTCCATGGACCAGTCACTCTTCATAGAGAACAGCTGGGTACTGAGACTCTACTCTCTGGGTCTGGTTGGAGTCTCTGACAGCTGGGTACTGGGAGACTCTACCTCTCTGGGTCTTCCGGAGTCTCTGACAGCTGGGTACTGGAGAGACTCTACTCTCTGGGTCTTGGTTGGAGTCTCTGACAGCTGGGTACTCGGAGACTCTACTCTCTGGGTATGGTTGGGAGTCTCCTGACAGCTGGGTACTGGAGACTCTACTCTGGGTCTGGTTGGAGTCTCTGACAGCTGGGTACTGGAGACTCTACTCTCTGGGTCTGGTTGAGTCTCGACAATGCTGGGTACTGGAGACTCTACCTCTGGGTCTGGTTGGGAGTCTCTGACAGCTGGGTACTGGAGACTCACGGGTCTGGTTGGAGTCTCTGACAGCTGGGTACTGGAGACTCTACTCTCTGGTCTGGTTGGAGTCTCTGACGCTTTGGGTACTGAGACTCTACTCTCTGGTCTGGGTTGGAGTCTCTGACAGCTGGGTACTGGAGACTCTACTCTCTGGGTCTGGTTGGAGTCTCTGACAGCTGGGTACTGGAGACTCTACTCTGGGTCGGTTGGAGTCTCTGGACAGCTGGGTACTGAGACTCTACTCTCTGGGTCTGGTTGAGTCTCGACAGCTGGGTACTGGAGACTCTACTCTCTGGGATTGGTTGGAGTCTCTGACAGCTGGGTACTGGGAGACTCACTCTCTGGGTCTGGTTGGAGTCTCTGACAGCTGGGTACTGGAGACTCTACTCTCTGGAGTCTGGTTGGAGTCTCTGACAGCTGGGTACTGGGAACTCTCTCTGGGCCTGGTTGGAGTCTCTGACAGCTGGGTAATGGAGACTCTATCTCTGGGTCTGGTTGAGTCTCTGAGACAGCTGGGTACTGAGAACTCTACTCTCTGGGTCGCGTTGGAGTCTCTGACAGCTGGGTACTGGAGACTCTACCTCTGGGTCTGGTTGGAGTCCTCTGACAGCTGGGTATTTTTCCCCCATAATATTTTTCAAATCAAATCAAATTTTATTTGCCACATGCGCTGAATACAACAGGTGTAGACATTACAGTGAAATGCTTACTTACAAGCCCTTAACCAACAATGCAGTTTTTTTAAGAAAAATAATATTTCATACAGTAATGTTGATCAGTAGTATTAGAAAGCACCTGGATCATTATTAAACCACCCCTTGATTTCATACAGTACTGATGATCGGTAGTATCAGAAATCACCCTGGATCATTATTAAACCCCATAGTATTTCATACAGTAATGATGATCAGTAGTATCAGAAATCACCCTGGATCATTATTAAACCCCCATAGTATTTCATACAGTACTGATGATCAGTAGTATCAGAAATTACCCTGATCATTATTAACACTCTCATAGTATTCCATACAGTAATGATGATCAGTAGTATCAGAAATCACCCTGAATCAATTATTAAACCCCATAGTATTTCATACAGAATGATGATCAGTAGTATGAGAAATCACCCTGGATCATTATTAAACCCCATAGTATTTCTCACATGTAATGTTGATCAGTAGTATGAGAAATCACCTGGATCATTATTAAACCCCATAGTATTTCCTTCACAGTAATGATGATCGTAGTATCAGAAATCACCCTGGATCATTATTAAACCCCATACAGTATTTCATACAGTAATGATGATCAGTAGTATGAGAAATCACCCTGGATCATTATTAAACCCCATAGTATTTCATACAGTAATGTTGATCAGTAGTATCAGAAATCACCCTGGATCATTATTAAACCCATAGTATTTCATACAGTAATGTTGATCAGTAGTATCAGAAATCACCCTGGATCATTATTAAACCCCTTAGTATTTCTACAGTAATGATGTTCAGTAGTATAGAAATCACCCTGGATCAAATTTAACCCCATAGTATTTCATACAGTAATGATGATCAGTAGTATCAGAAATCACCCTGGATCATTATTAAACCCCATAGTATCTCATACAGTAATGATGATCGTAGTATTAGAAATCACCCTGGATCATTATTAAACCCCATAGTATTTCATACAGTAATGATGATCAGTTGTATTAGAAATCACCCTGGATCATTTTAAAACCCCATAGTATTTCATACAGTAATGATCAGTAGTATCAGAAATCACCCTGGATCATTATTAAACCCCATAGTTATTACATACAGTAATGATGATTCAGTAGTATCAGAAATCACCCTGGATCATTATTAAACCCCATAGTATTTCATACAGTAATGTTGATCAGTAGTATCAGAAATCACCCTGGATCATTATTAAACCCCATAGTATTTCATACAGTAATGATGATCAGTAGTATGAGAAATACACCCTGGATCATTATTAAACCCCATAGTATTTCATACAGTAATGATCAGTAGTATCAGAAATCACCCTGGATCATTATTAAACCCCATAGTATTTCCTACTAGTAATGATGATCAGTAGTATCAGAAATCACCCTGGATCATTATTAAACCCCATAGTATTTCATACAGTAATGATGATCAGTAGTATGAGAAATCACCCTGGATCATTATTAAACCCCATAGTATTTCATACAGTAATGATGATCAGTAGTATCAGAAAATCACCCTGGATCATTATTAAACCCCCTTATAGTATTTCATACAGTAATGTTGATCAGTAGTATCAGAAATCACCCTGGATCATTATTAAACCCCATAGTATTTCATACAGTAATGATGATCAGTAGTATCAGAAATCACCCTGGATCATTATTAAACCCCATAGTATTTCATAACAGTAATGATGATCAGTAGTATCAGAAATCACCCTGGATCATTATTAAACCCCATAGTATTTCATACAGTGAATGATGATCAGTAGTATCAGAAATCACCCTGGATCATTATTAAACCCCCATAGTATTTCATACAGTAATGATGATCAGTAGTATCAAGAAATCACCCTGGATCATTATTAAACCCCATAGTATTTCCTTACAGTAATGATGATCAGTAGTATCAGGAAATCACCCTGGATCATTATTAAACCCCATAGTATTTCATACAGTAATGATGATCAGTAGTATGATAAATCACCCTGGATCATTATTAAACCCCATAGTATTTCATACAGTAATGATGATCAGTAGTATCAGAAATCACCCTGGATCATTATTAAACCCCATAATATTTCATACAGTAATGTTGATCAGTAGTATCAGAAATCACCCAGGATCATTATTAAACCCCATAGTATTTCATACAGCAATGATGAATCGGTAGTATTAGAAATCACTCCTGGATCATTATTAAACCCCATAGTATTTCATACGAATGATGATCAGTAGTATTAGAAATCACCCTGGATCATTATTAAACCCCCATAGTATTTCATACAGTAATGATGATCAGTAGTATTAGAAATCACCCTGGATCATTATTAAACCCCATAGTATTTCATACAGTAATGATGATCAGTAGTATCAGAAATCACCCTGCATCATTCATCATGTCAGACATGTCCCTCTATTTCTCCCCAGCATGGAACTGCTGATGCAAAGGGCTTTATAAATAAATGATTGATATAACGTTGAACTCCCAACCTCCCAACCAGACTACAGTCTGTTAAATTCTCACATTCTCCACAGATCTTTGAGGAATTCCACTTTTATAATCTATAATGTATGGCAGTAATCTTACTTTGGGTCAAAGGGCATTGGTCCACTGATAACATTGAGAGGATTGTACATGGAGCAGTCATAGACAGACAGCTGGGTACTGGAGACTGCTCTCTGGGTCTGGGGGTTGGCAGTGCCCCCTCCTCTCTCTCCTCAGAGACACTCATCTTAGGAGTGTGTTCCAACTTCCAGAATTACAGTTTGATAAAAGACTCACACACCATTTAGGAGACACACACTTCCTTGATTAAACATATACTTACTAGAGTTTACAGGATATCCTGCTCTGTCCTCTCTCCAAAATTTCTAGAGTTTATAGGATATCCTGCTCTGTCCTCTCTCCAGTTTAGAGTTTATAGGATATCCTGCTCTGTCCTCTCTCCAGTTTAGAGTTTATAGGATATCCTGCTCTGTCCTCTCTCCAGTTTAGAGTTTATAGGATATCCTGCTCTGTCCTCTCTCCAGTTTAGAGTTTACAGGATATCCTGCTCTGTCCTCTCTCCAGTTTAAAGTTCATAGGATATCCTGCTCTGTCCTCTCTCCAGTTTAGAGTTTATAGGATATCCTGCTCTGTCCACTCTCCAGTTTAGAGTTCATAGAATATCCTGCTCTTTCATCTAAAAATATGTAATGGCTGGACAAGAACAAATATACTTTTATATAGGTATGCTTTCTACACACCATGAGGATAAACCATTAACCATGAGGTGTAGCTAACTGTTTTCTTTACTGACAACTGGGGTTAGAGACAGACAGAGACTGAGAGAGACACAGACATCAAATACTCTTGATCTTTGACCTTCCACCATTTCAGGCTTTTTTCACAGAAATTGCATGGTAACACTTTACATGGCAGATGATAGGCATTAAAATACATTCATAAAGCCTTTGACCATTTTAAATAATAGTATTTACATTTTCGTCATTTAACATACGCTCTTATCCAAAGATTCTCAAGGGCACATCTACAGTTTTTTAATCTAGTCAGCTCAGGGTTTCGAACCAGTAACCTTTCGGTTACTGGTCCAACACCCTTATCCGCTAGGCTACCTGCCACCAGTGTATGACGGGCATCTTACAACAACTACAGCTGACATTATTGTGGTCATGTTATGTATTTAGTTTTTTATTGGGATCCCCAAATAGACATTGCCAAGGCAATCATTTTTTTATTTTTTTATTTTTTTATTTAGGCTGCAAAGTAAGGATCCTACCAGGGATTATTTATGTATGATGTTGGTAGAATGTATACATTGGGATAGTAGTAAGGATCCTAGCAGGGATTATTTATGTATGATGTTGGTAGAATGTATACATCGGGATAGTAGTAAGGATCCTACCAGGGATTATTTATGTATGATGTTGGTAGAATGTATACATTGGGATAGTAGTAAGGATCCTACCAGGGATTATTTATGTATGATGTTGGTAGAATGTATAAATTGGGATAGTAGTAAGGATCCTACCAGGGATTATTAATGTATGATGTTGGTAGAATGTATACATTGGGATAGTAGTAAGGATCCTACCAGGGATTATTTATGTATGATGTTGGTAGAATGTATACATTCGGATAGTAGTAAGGATCCTACCAGGGATTATTTATGTATGATGTTGGTAGAATGTATACATTGGGATAGTAGTAAGGATCCTACCAGGGATTATTTATGTATGATGTTGGTAGAATGTATAAATTGGGATAGTAGTAGGAGGCCGGTGGGTAAATGACTAAGATTCAAGCCTCCTGTCAATTAGGGAGATTTGTTTCTTTATTGTGTGTTTAGTTGTACCTTTACCTTCCTGTAGTTGGTCATTTGGAAGGATTCTGTATGGAGGAATGGTCTAAGATCACTCCAACTCAGAAAACATTTTAGAAAAAGGCTCAGTGCCGTTATCCTCGCAAGGGAGGTTTTGAAAGGGAGAGCCAATTTTGACCCCTACCTTTTTGAGAAAAAAAGTATTACTTGATAAACAAAATCTCATTCTCTGAGCAATTGCATTAGTATAAACTCATTTAATTTCCTTATTTTTTTGGCTTACAATATAGCTCAGTATTTGAATGATTTATTTTATACAGTCATTTTTGCTCATCTTTATCAAGGGAGTCAATAATTTGGGACCCCACTGTATACTTCAAAGTTAGAGATATGTTGAAACTGGATCCATCATAATGATTCAAAATTTTATAGTATGTCATGGCCATTACTGGCCAAAGGTTAAACTACTGTTATGTTTATGCTATACTATGGTGTTGTGCCACTAGACTTTGACCAGATATTATTGCATCCAAAGATCAACTGTACCTACAACATAGATACAGAGCCACTTCAGGAAGGTGCTCTCTCAGCACAACGGAAAATATCTCAATGACTTGACATGTTCTCGGTTGTGAATACAGGCTACAAGGTAAGAATCTTCCAAGGGATTATTGTAAAGTGTGTAGAGGAAATTAAATATATGGTGTTATTATAGTATAGAGAATGACAGTAAAACACTCAGATCTAACAGTCCATTTCACCTGGGACAGGTACGACAGTTCAATCATACAAAATGGTGCTAACTGGGCGTAGGCAAGTCAAATTCAAAAACATATTGTTGTTCATATCTCGTATTATAGGATTCGTATATCGTGGTTATTTTACAATTTGTAAAAATGTTAATGTATCATAGTTCTAAATCATCTTTCAGAATATCAGAACATTTGTTTGTTTTCAAAATTACAATGAGCTCCTGCTTCCTGTGTAATTTGGTATGAAACCTGAACGTACTTTTTCTTAACATTGATATTATGAATTAAATTAAATAATATCATAATAATAGCAGACCTGTTGAACAAAGCAACACACTAGAATGAGTGGAATTATTACAAGAGAAAGTGAGACATTATTATTATTAATATTATATTATTATGTTATTATTATTATTATTATTATTATTATTATTATTATTATTATTATTATTATATTATTATTATTATTAGTTCCACTACATGGAGAAAAGGTTAAAAATATCAGTCATGACTACGTGTTGATGTGATTGCATTAAATCACCTGACTATTTGGACGTGTCTCTTAGTAAATGTTTTATTTCTAAGAGATAATGAATAAAATAGAACAATTGACCTTCAATAATTAGTTGTCACTGTATTAACTACAACCAACATGTTGGATCTCTGTTTAGGGGTCAGTGAACAAAAATGAGTCTCTCTGGGGGAGAGAGAGGAGGGGGGCCCCTGCTCTAAAATGAGTCTCTCGGGGAGAGGGGGGGGGGCCCTCCTCTAAAATGAGTCTCTAGGGGAGAGAGAGGGGGGGCCCCTGCCTCTAAAATGAGTCTCTCTGGGGGACATGACACCAAAGCTAAGAGGTGAGATGACAATGCTGTTTATGAATTTATAAGGAGTTTATTTCTAAAACGTTATATCCACAGTTTTTTCACGTTTGTTATTTTACATCAGAAATGATTGCTTATGGGTACCTTCATGTGTCTGTCAAATATTGTTGTTCTAAGATTTTAATTAATAGATTTTTGTGTATGAATTTTTGTTTTGCAAAACGCTATATAGCTGGAATGAAATTTTTGTATCCTGTATATTTGACTGTGATATGTGGATGTCTCACCAGCACAAACACACACACACACACACACACACACACACACACACACACACACACACACACACACACACTCTTTACCAGCACACACACACACACACACACATCTTTACCAGCATACACACACACATCTATAGAAGTTTTGCATGACACAATCACTGATCCTACTCTTAGTTATTGTCTAATATGATGTCATGCAGAACCTTATTGTTTTTACTAATTCTGATCGTTGTTACAAGCGGAATTTTGACAATATTACCGTCAAATCAACACACTCTTCACTCCTGTTTAAACCAAAAAGGGTTCTATCGCTTGCTTAGTATATGGAACCACTAAAAGTTCTATATAGAGTCCCTTTTATAGGGTTCTTTGATCAGAACTCTAGAGGTTCTTCTTCACTGAACCAAAATGGTTCCATATAGAACCCTGCATGGTGCCATTTATGAATTATGGCTACTACTATTAAATAGGAATATTTTTTTGCTCAGAATATAATTTATAGGACAATAGGAACGTTGAAAAAACCCAATATTCATTAAAAATTATCCTTAGAAATAGCAGTGCTGGGGATTTGGAAAACCATAGTCAGTCAATCAACAATAAAATAATACTCTTATGAAAAATATTGATCTTTAACTTACAGTCTGTGGATACTATGCGACTAGAAAGGTTAAAAATGCATGTATGACATCACAGCACATTTGGAAAAAATATGGCAGGTGGAAATCAAAAGAGGATGTTCTACGGAGATAGGTGGGCGGGGCTGAGAGTAGCAGAGGGGTGGGATTAAAAAAGATCATGATCGGTAATAGTCATTACTGTAAACACTATAGATGTCTGAGTACTATCTATACAAAATGTAATGTGTATAATTTATTATTATTATTATATATATAAAAAAGTAATTACTGTGTATAAAAGTATTGTATGGGGGGTAGAATTTATCTTTGTTATATTCAAACACACTGGTGGCCAGAGAGGCATCTCTTTGTTCGAACGATGTCCCACGCCAACTCTGGCTGACTTCTTTACAATACAATACATTACAATACAGTACAACTTTGTCCATTAGTTACAGCAAACAACAAAAACATGTATTCTGCTCCGTTCATAACCCCCCCAAACAGCAACCTCACACATACAGTTGAGACCAGCACAGAGTTCAAGCTGCAGTGCAGCGCCCCTGGATGGAGGCATGTTGTGGGGGTTAATGGCCTTGCTCAAGGGCCCAACGAAAGGTGAATGTTTTGAGGACGTGAACACAACAGCCCTCCAGGGGTCAGATCAATTCCCCGTTCTTTCCAGCGCCCGGCCCAGGATTCAAACTGGACACTTTTCGCTACAGGTACAACGCTGCCACAGCTCCAACTAATTTGCCGCTGGGCGAAAACCTGAGTTAATATTCAGAAATAAGCATGAGTTAATCTTCCGCCAAAATGAAGACAAAATGTTATGCAGACATCATTATTATGATAACATACATGCAGTTGTCATCAGCTAGCAGCCACAAGAGAGAGAGCCTCTGATAGTTCTGGGTAACTGCCAGACTCGAGCAAAACATAGATAGTGTGTTAAAAGACATGTAATGATTTACTAGGCTATTGAATCACCAACACTTATTATACATAATTATTATACAGAAATCATTGTCAAATGCTGAAGAGAAACTGTTCCATGTAGGTCTATATTATTTATGGATTGATCATATAGAAATATAAAAAAATTATTTTTAACTACTCCAAAGCAATTACATGTGCCGCAGGAACCACTGACTCGCTGCATTATTATATAGTATTATCAAGACACCTGCTGTTAACTCTTAACTGGTTAGGACAGCTCATGAGGTGTCCTAAATATCTACCGACTAGGTGGGACTAGAGGCTTCATGCATAGCTTTAATTTATACCCATAAGTGTAAAATGTCTTTATTCTCAGCACTTATACAACCAATGTTCTACTCTGAGACACTTTGTGGATATGGGCCCAGATCTCAAAATATTGTTATAAAAAAACGTTGAATGTTTGTTTTACATATAAAAAAATAAATAAATGCATTTGTAAGCCACTGTAAAGACTGGGTTTAGTTTATTGTGTGGCTCTGCTCATGTCCGTGTTCTGGAACTGTCCGCGTCCACGTACAGAACTGTCCGCGTCCACGTACGGTTTGGCACCAAGCATATTGTCCAGTTACGCGCTGAGTGGGCTGAGGTGATCTTGGGGAACAACGTCGGAGTTCGTTACAGTGTTGAGATGCCGAAGTTTATTGTTCAATTTGCTTTTTGCTTTACGGTCAGGGACAGTATGAGTGTAGCCAGATCCTTTTCACTCACTATCCTTGTTTCATCTTGTGGTTCACCGGATTCATCATCCTCGAGACGAGAGACAGACGGACGACCTGCTTGTTAGCCAAGCTAGTCGGTACAGCTAGCTAAACTAGCTACTCTACCAGCAGCATCCTGGTTATCCTGGCTACCACCATCATCACCGGCTGCCTGCATTTCTTGTGGACCGATGGACTCCCGGGTTGTTTCTTCCACCTGTAATGCCGTGGGGCTTCTCCCTCTCTACGTTGTGGATGCTGCCTACGCTCCCTCTGTCAGTTCTCCTCTCTTCACTAGATGGACGGTAACTTTAGTGTTTAATCCCATGTGTCCAAGGGACTGAACTTCTGAATATTATTTTCGGCGCCTCAAGTTTTTTATAACCTTTATTTCTGATAAAATTAGTTCATTGCATCCGCCATGGAGCCCAGTTTCATAATATTACCTTCTGTCCCTGGTTATGAAGTAATTGCGAAAAAACTGACCTTATTTTAGGGTATTTTCACCCTACCAGCTCCTAATAGTTCTTTAAGCTCATGACAATTTGCCTTCAAAGTTTCTATTCCCAGCCCATTGTTCTGCGTCACAATGCCAGCTTCACTATTGTTATCAATGAGACCTGCCTACGTTAACCCTGTGAGTTTTACCTCAGGTAACTTATTTATTACCAAGGTTACGGCTACTTGGTGAGCATTAACCATGTAGGTTTACCTCAGGTATCTTATTATTAACAAGGTTTCGGCTACTTGGTGAGCGTTAACCCCTGTAGGTTTACCTCAGTAACTTATTATTAACAAGGTTACGGCTACTTGGTGAGCGTTAACCCTGTAGGTTTACCTCAGGTAACTTACTATTACCAAGGTTACAGCTACTTGGTGAGCGTTAACCCTGTAGGTTTACCTCAGGTAACTTATTAGTTACCAAGGTTACGGCTACTTGGTGAGCGTAACCCTGTAGGTTTACCTCAGTAACTTATTATTAACAAGGTTACGGCTACTTGGTGAGCGTTAACCCCTGTAGGTTTACCTCAGGTAACTTATTATTAACAAGGTTACGAATGCTGCGCAGGTTCACTGAGTTGCAAACCAAATGGGTATAATGGGGTGATTGTTGTCTAATCGGGTGGTCTAGCTAATGGTTTGTAGATCTGACACAGTTGCTACCTCAGATTATGAGCCTAGCAAGTGTCATGAAGTGTCAGGTCTCCCGAGTGGTGCAGTGGTCTAGTGCCACTAGAGATCCTTGTTGTCGTATCCGGCCGTGACCAGGAGACCCGTGGGTTCGCTACCCATTGTAGGCCAGTATGAAAAAATTAATAATGTATGCTCTCACTAACTGTAAATCGCTCTGGATAAGAGCGTCTGCGAAATGATGTAAATGTAATGAATGAGTTATGTAGTACACACATACGGCCACAAGGAGGAGCAAGAGTGCCTTAAACCCATACTGTTTTTTGCCAAAAAAACCCTATAATATAATATAATAATATGCCATTTACCAGACGCTTTTATACAAAGCGACTTACAGTCATGTGTGCATACATTTTTGTGTATGGGTGGTCCCGGGGATTGAACCCACTACCCTGGCGTTACAAGCGCCGTGCTCTACCAGCTGAGCTACAGAGGACCACAAACCTAACCAACCCTAAACCTAACAATCAATCAAATGTATTTATAAAGCCCTTTTTACACCAGCAGATGTCACAAAGTGCTATACAGAAACTCTTACCCTACTTATAACCTATTTTAGCCCTAACCCTAACCCCTAATTCTAGGGTAGGGTAGCCTAGAACACTTTTAGAAACTATTTTAGTAATAATATTATCTTAGTAAATACAATTATAGTTTTAAATAGCGTTTTGATTATTTTGTTGTTATTTTATTATATGTATAATTGCAAGACAGAACACTTGATAAATAAGACACATTTGTTTTATTTTTCAAATGTGGCTTGAACTGGGTGACCTAATAACCTCTGTGTGAAAGTCCAGCAATTGGTGTGGGGAGGTTTGAGACTGATCTAATACACTTTATTTCTCAGCTGCCTCACCAATGTCTGTATGTGAATTAATAACTTTTAATTGCTAAATATTTCCAATAGATGGCAGCATAAGACAACGAAGCATCAGTTATAGGCTACAAGCAGCAATATGATTGACATAAAATATTATGCAACCAAATACTATATATCCCATGATTTTCTAAGATGGTCACTCATTACTTTAGTTAGCTATATATCTCGTATTACGCCTGTGATGCTTTTGGAAGAGCAATAAAATAGTGACTATAGCAGGTGTTGAACCCCGGGTAAATAATCACTAGTCAGATGCTTTAACCTCAACCCTAGTTTACATGCATTATGGTCCTCTGTAGCTCAGCTGGTAGAGCACAGCGCTTGTAACGCCAAGGTAGTGGGTTCGATCCCCGAGACCACCCATACACAAAAATGTATGCACGCATGACTGTAAGTCGCTTTGGATAAAAGCGTCTGCTAAATGGCATATTATTATTATTATTATAAAATAATCTTAATAGCTGATATTGGGAGTAAATAACCTCGGAATAGAAAAGACAAGAGTGCATCTTCCAGCCCGCCAATAAATTACATCAAATCAAATCAAATGTTATTTGTCACATACACGTGTTTGGCAGATGTTATAGCGGGTGTAGCGAAATGCTTGTGCTTCTAGCTCCGACAGTGCAGTAATATCTAACAAGTAATATCTAACAATTTCACAACATATACCCAATACACACAAAACTAGTAAGGAATGGAATTTAAGAATATATACATATATGGACAAGCAATGACAGAGCAGCATGGACTAAGATACAATAGTATATTATAGAATACAGTATATACATATGAGATGAGTAGTGCAAGATATGTAAACATTATTAAAGTGGCCAGTGATTTCAATAGGCAGCAGCAGCCTCTAATGTGCTAGTTAGTGATGGCTATTTAACAGTCTGATGGCCTTGAGATAGAAGCTGTTTTTCATTCTCTCAGTCCCAGCATTGATGCACCTGTACTGACCTCGCTATTGGATGATAGCGGGGTGAACAGGCAGTGGCTCGGGTGGTTGATGAATCTGAAAATGAATGTACTAGGAAAATAAGTTTTTCTTGACCAGAGGTGACTAAATTAATGTTCAGGCTTATTGCGTTAGCAGTGTGGAAAGGGACAGTAAAAAGCATGTGCAGGAGTTTTCCTGTGAGGGGGAGTGGTGGTGTATCCAGGGAGAAAACTAAACTAACCTTCTGAAATGTCATTCATGGTCTTATGCTGCATTCTATTGGAATTATTTAGTAACTGCAGTAGTACTGAATAAAGTATATCCTTACTAAAGTAGTAATTACTCAGAATTGCAAAATATGACATTTTCTAGTTCATTTTAGCACTTACAACAATAAAATAACAATTTATAGCATAGCACAATGAATCTGACAAAAACAATATACATTTAGTTAATTATAAAAAAAAAAAAAAAACGATGTATTTAGATGGGTGACATTATCTGCCAAAGTAACACCTCGATCAAGCGTTCTTTTTGATTATTATTACTGTGTAAAACCTAGCAGTACTACTTATTTCTCAGAGAGTGAGACTGATATTATTACTGTGTAAAACCTAGCAGTACTACTTATTTCTCTGAGAGTGAGGCAGGTATATATTATTACTGTGTAAAACCTAGCAGTACTACTTATCTCTCTGAGAGTGAGGCAGATATATACCATTATGCAAAAAAACATGATTATTTGTCTCTCTGAAATGAAACCATCAAGTGATAGATTTTAAACAAATACATGTCTGTCATTGAACAACCCCATGCCATGATTAGATGGTGAAAAAACACACCAATCTCTTTCATCATTTCTTTAAACAATAAAAGCTAATTGACCAACATTTCTGAAAATGTATATATAGCGTTTTGTAATAAAACTCTTCTTATGTTTCCCCATCTGAGCTCAGAGTAGATGAGAGACGTAATGTTTGTCTCTGTTGTGTTGAAGCCCAATCAAGCAGTAGAGACCAGTCTCCCCTGTACCCAGCTGTGTGTCCATGAAGAGTGACCGGTCTATGGGTCCTCCTATAAACTTTAGAGAGGGAGACTTTTCTAGTGAACAAAGGTAAGAAGAACTCATGGGTCATGGTCAGTGAGTTAAACAACACTGTCTCTAGTCATTTCTCCTCTCCCATTTTCCCATTTCTTTTTGTTGTTTTCATAATCCATAGGCTAATCCTTTTTTAAATTTTCATAGTCCTGAAACAATATTAAACTAACACAACATTCCCTCCCTATGTGTGTGTGTGTGTGTGTGTGTGTGTGTGTGTGTGTGTGTGTGTGTGTGTGTGTGTGTGTGTGTGTGTGTGTGTGTGTGTGTGTGTGTGTGAGTGTGTACTCCCTGGATGAGGAGATGTAATCTCATGTTTTGTCCACAGAAACCAACAGGAGAGATCAGAGTCAGAGATTCTCAGTGGTCAGTCTTCCCAGAGTCATCAAACAGACCTGGCCTCCATATTCAGTGTATGTGGTCCTGTTATGTACATTTGGTTTTGTTTACCTCAAGTAAAGTTGATCTGTCAATCATTCATTAATGTGTTAATGAGAAAGCATTTAGTCACTTGCTTAACTTATTTACTTTATTTATTTCAGTTGCTTGAAGAGAATATTATGACATTTGTGAAGAACGAGCTGAAGATGTTCAAGAGGATTCTTAGTCCAGAACTCCCAGAAGGCTTTGAGAGTCAGAAGCAGGATAAGGAAGTGGTGGATGCTGAAGATGAGAAGCAGGAGAGCAGTGCCAGAGAGGGGGCTCTGAAGATCACACTGCACGTCCTGAGGAAAATGAACCAGAAGGAGCTTGCTGACACACTGGAGAAAAGTAAGAGCGGTCTGCCTCATGTTGAATGCTGTTTTAGAACATTTAAAAGCTGTAGCTAAAGTACAGCTTAAGTAGCTGTGTAACTAATGCATTTAGACAGAGAGAAGAGGAGAGACAGAGGAGAGAGAGAGAGAGAGAGAGAGACAACATTATTAATGCCATCAATAATACCAATAATGATATAAATCAGTCACACCAGTGTGTAATGCATTATGAAAACATTTACAGATTTATACAGACAAGAGAATAAATAATTATAATTTAAACTTTATAAGACAGTCTTACAATACTGTAGGCATTAAAACATACATAATATTAATATCCTCTGTGTTATTTATAGATTCAGATGAGCTTATTGTGATTCTTCAACGTGAACTCAAATCTAATCTAAAGAAGAAGTTTCAATGTGTATTTGAGGGGATCGCTAAACAAGGAAACCCAACACTTCTCAATAAGATCTACACAGAGCTCTACATCACAGAGGGTGGAACAGGAGAGGTCAATAATGAACATGAGCTGACACAGATTGAGACAACAACCAGGAAACAAAGCAAGACCAGAGACTGCAATCAAATGTAACGACATCTTCAAACCCTTAACTGGACAAGACAAACTTATCAGAACTGTGCTGACAAAGGGAGTCGCTGGCATTGGAAAAACAGTCTCTGTGCAGAAGTTCATTCTGGACTGGGCTGAAGGAAAAGCAAATCAGGATGTCCAATTTGTATATTCATTCCCTTTTCGGGAGCTGAATTTGATGAAAGAGGAAAAACACACGTTCATTGAACTTCTCAATCACTTCTCAATGGAAACCAAAAAATCAAGAATCTCCAACTACGACAAGTACAAAGTTCTGTTCATCTTTGATGGTCTGGATGAGTGCCGACTGCCCCTAGACTTCCAGAAGAACAAGATCTGTTGTGACGTCACAGAGTCAACCTCAGTCGATGTTCTGCTGACAAATCTCATCAAGGGAAATCTGCTTCCCTCTGCTCTCCTCTGGATAACTACCCGACCTGCAGCAGCCAATCAGATCCCTTCAGGGTGCGTTGACCAGGTGACAGAGGTACGAGGGTTCAATGACCCACAGAAGGAGGAGTACTTCAAGAAGAGATTCAGTGATGAGGACCTGGCCAGCAGAATCATCTCACACATGAAGACATCAAGGAGCCTCCACATCATGTGCCATATTCCAGTCTTCTGTTGGATTTCTGCAATAGTCCTTGAACACATGCTGAAACATAAGAGAGAAGAGATGCCCAAGACTCTGACTGAGATGTACTCACACCTTGTGGTGTTTCATACCAAACAGAAGAATGAAAAGTATCTTGGGAAAGAAGAGACAGGTCCACACTGGAATAAAGAGAGCATTCTGTCACTGGGAAAACTGGCTTTTCAACAGCTTATGAATGGCAATCTGATTTTCTATGAAGAAGACCTGAAAAGGGCTGGCATTGATGTCAATGAAGCCTCAGTGTACTCAGGATTGTGCACACAGCTCTTTAAAGAGGAATGTGGGCTGTACCAGGACAAGGTGTACTGCTTCGTGCATCTGAGCATTCAGGAGTTTCTGGCTGCTGTATATGTGTTCCTCTCATTCATCAACAACAATGAAAATCTAATGGCCAAACCTCAATCAACGTCCAGTAACTTTTCTGTGAGGATCAGACACAAGCGTAAAGTTACCTTCTACAAGAGTGCTGTGGATAAAGCCTTACAAAGTGAGACGGGAAACCTGGACCTTTTCCTCCGCTTCCTTCTGGGCCTCTCACTGGAGTCCAATCAGAAGCACTTACGAGGTCTACTGACAACAACAAGAAGCAGCTCACAGAGCCATGAAGAAACAGTCAAGTACATCAAGGAGAAGATCAGGGAGAATCCCTCTCCAGAGAGGTGCATCAATCTGTTCCACTGTCTGAATGAACTGAATGACCATTCTCTAGTGGAGGAGATCCAAAGCTATCTGAGATCAGGAAGTCTCTCAGAAGAAGAACTGTCACCTGCACAGTGGTCAGCTCTGGTCTTTGTGTTGCTGACTTCAGAAAAGGAGCTGGATGTGTTTGACCTGAAGAAATACTCCAGGTCAGAGGAAGGTCTTCTGAGGCTGCTGCCAGTGGTCAAAGCCTCCAGAGCTGCTCTGTGAGTACATAACATGACATTTAAGTACTAATCATCAGGAAGAAATATTCAGTTTAGAGAAATATATATGTATTATAATATGTATATAATGTATAATATTACATTGAAAAACTTACTGAATCAATGCACTGATGTTCACATTAGTATAACAATATGACCATGCAATTCTAGGAGACGGAAGATGAATCTATATGTTGTTTAAGAGAATAAACCAAATGCATCTGCCATTGTCCTTCTACACTACTGGTGTTAAATTAACAGTGTGTTTGTGAAATCATGATGATCTCTTTGCAGGCTGTCAGGCTGTGGAGTCACAGAGGAAGGCTGTGCTTCTCTGGTCTCAGCTCTGAAGTCAAACCCCTCACACCTGAGAGAGCTGGACCTGAGTAACAATGACCTGAATGATTCAGGAGTGAAGCTGCTCTCTGCTGTCCTGGGGAATCCCCACTGTAAACTGGAGACTCTGAGGTCAGTATTCCTGTAGTTGGTCAACAAGTGATAACTGTTCAAATCAAATCAAATCAAATCAAATTTTATTGGTCACATGCGCCGAATACAACAGGTGCAGACATTACAGTGAAATGCTTACTTACAGCCCTTAACCAACAGTGCATTTATTTTAAACAAAAAAGTAAGAATAAAACAACAACAAAAAAGTGTTGAGAAAAAAAGAGCAGAAGTAAAAAATAAAGTGACAGTAGGGAGGCTATATATACAATAGAATAAAGTGACAGTAGGGAGGCTATATATACAGGGGGTACCGTTGCATAGTCAATGTGCTGGGGGCACCGGCTAGTTGAGGTAGTTGAGGTAATATGTACATGTGGGTGAGTTAAAGTGACTATGCATAAATACTTAACAGAGTAGCAGCAGCGTAAAAGGATGGGGTGGGGGGCAGTGCAAATAGTCCGGGTAGCCATGATTAGCTGTTCAGAGTCTTATGGCTTGGGGGTAGAAGCTGTTGAGAAGTCTTTTGGACCTAGACTTGGCACTCCGGTACCGCTTGCCCCGTGCGGTAGCAGAGAGAACAGTCTATGACTAGGGTGACTGGAGTCTTTGACAATTTTGAGGGCCTTCCTCTGACACCGCCTGGTATAGAGGTCCTGGATGGCAGGGAGCTTTGCCCCAGTGATGTACTGGGCCGTACGCACTACCCTCTGTAGTGCCTTGCGGTCAGAGGCCAAGCAGTTGCCATACCAGGCGGTGATGCAACCAGTCAGGATGCTCTCGATGGTGCAGCTGTAGAATTTTTTGAGGATCTGAGGACCCATGCCAAATCTTTTTAGTCTCCTGAGGGGGAATAGGCTTTGTCGTGCCCTCTTCACGACTGTCTTGGTGTGTTTGGACCATGATAGTTCGTTGGTGATGTGGACACCAAGGAACTTGAAGCTCTCAACCTGTTCCACTACAGCCCCGTCGATGAGAATGGGGGCGTGCTCAGTCCTCTTTTTTTTCCTGTAGTCCACAATCATCTCCTTTGTCTTGGTCACGTTGAGGGAGAGGTTGTTGTCCTGGCACCACACGGCCAGATCTCTGACCTCCTCCCCCTATGGGCTGTCTCATCGTTGTCGGTGATCAGGCCTACCACTGTTGTGTCGTCGGCAAACTTAATGATGGTGTTGGAGTCGTGCCTGGCCATGCAGTCATGGGTGAACAGAGAGTACAGGAGGGGACTGAGCACGCACCCCTGAGGGGCCCCCGTGTTGAGGATCAGTGTGGCAGATGTGTTGTTACCTACCCTTACCACCTGGGGGCGGCCCGTCAGGAAGTCCAGGATCCAGTTGCAGAGGGAGGTGTTTAGTCCCGGGATCCTTAGCTTAGTGATGAGCTTTGAGGGCACTATGGTGTTGAATGCTGAGCTGTAGTCAATGAATAGCATTCTCACGTAGGGTGTTCCTCTTGTCCAGGTGGGAAAGGGCAGTGTGGAGTGCGATAGGAGATTGCATCATCTGTGGATCTGTTGGGGCGGTATGCAAATTGGAGTGGGTCTAGGGTTTCTGGGATTATGCTGTTGATGTGAGCCATGACCAGTCTTTCAAAGCACTTCATGGCTACAGGCGTCAGTGCCACGGGTCGGTAGTCATTTAGGCAAGTTATCTTAGAGTTCTTGGGCACGGGGACTATGGTGGTCTGCTTGAAACATGTTGGTATTACTGACTCAGTCAGGGACATGTTGAAAATGTCAGTGAAGACACTTGCCAGTTGGTCAGCACATGCTCGGAGTACACGTCCTGGTAATCCGTCTGGCCCCTGCGGCCTTGTGAATGTTGACCTGCTTAAAAGTCTTACTCACATCGGCTACGGAGAGCGTGATCACATAGTCGTCCGGAACAGCTGGTGCTCTCATGCATGCTTCAGTGTTGCTTGCCTCGAAGCGAGCATAGAAGTGGTTTAGCTCGTCTGGTAGGCTTGTGTCACTGGGCAGCTCGCGGCTGTGCTTCCCTTTGTAGTCTGTAATAGTTTTCAAGCCCTGCCACATCCGACGAGCGTCAGAGCCAGTGTAGTATGATTCAATCTTAGACCTGTATTGACTCTTTGCCTGTTTGATGGTTCGTCGGAGGTCATGCGGGATTTCTTATAAGCGTCCGGGTTAGAGTCCCGTTCCTTGAAAGCGGCAGCTCTACCCTTTAGCTCAGTGCGGATGTTTCCTGTAATCCATGGCTTCTGGTTGGGGTATGTACGTACGGTCACTGTGGGGACGACATCGTCGATGCACTTATTGATGAAGCCAGTGACTGATGTGGTGTACTCCTCAATGCTGTCTGAAGAATCCCGGAACATGTTCCAGTCTGTGCTAGCAAAAACAGTCCTGTAGCTTAGCATCTCGTCATCTGACCACTTTTTATTAGTCGAATCACTGGTGCTTCCTGCTTCAGTTTTTGCTTATAAGCAGGAATCAGGAGGATAGAGTTATGGTCAGATTTGCCAAATGGAGGGCGAGGGAGAGCTTCACCAGATCCACATGTGTTTACCAGGCACACATAGTCCACACCGTATGTGTTTGGACAGTGGAGCTTACAGTTTTAAATTTGGATTAATTTAGTAGTGTTTAGAAACATGTTATCTACTCACTTAGACAGAAGATTAATCCAGTCATCATCCACCATTCAATTACTATTGGGCAAAACATAACCCAAAACACAACCAAAACAAACTGCAAATGCAACCAACGAGTTTGGGACCAAATACTAAACCTTTGACTACATTAATACACTTGAAGTGAATTGGTCAGAATACTTTTGACTTCTTCAAATGGGGGGACTAGATACATAAAGTGCTTTCATTTAAAATGTTAGCTTCTCTGTCAAAATAGATATAGTGTGGACTGTATACTCAATACAATCTAAATCTGATACCTCACTGTCTGTCTTTTGACTGATACTGCTTTTTAAACTGCTCTGGTCAGTCTACTCAAATATTTGTACTATACAGTGAGGGAAAAAAGTATTTGATCCCTTGCTGATTTTGTACGTTTGCCCACTGACAAAGACATGATCAGTCCATAATTTTAATGATAGGTTTATTTGAACAGTGAGAGACAGAATAAAAATAAAGAAATCCAGAAAAACGCATGTCAAAAATGTTATAAATTGATTTGCATTGTAATGAGGGAAATAAGTATTTGACCCTCTGCAAAACATGACTTAGTACTTGGTGGCAAAACCCTTGTTGGCAATCAGAGGTCAGACGTTTCTTGTAGTTGGCCACCAGGTTTGCACACATCTCAGTAGGGATTTTGTCCCACTCCTCTTTGCAGATCTTCTCCAAGTCATTAAGGTTTTGAGGCTGACGTTTGGCAACTCGAACCTTCAGCTCCCTCCACAGATTTTCTATGGGATTAAGGTCTGGAGACTGGCTAGGCCACTCCAGGACCTTAATGTGCTTCTTCTTGAGCCACTCCTTTGTTGCCTTGGCCGTGTGTTTTGGGCCATTGTCATGCTGGAATACTCATCCACGACCCATTTTCAATGCCCTGGCTGAGGGAAGGAGGTTCTCATCCAAGATTTGACGGTACATGGCCCCGTCCATCGTCCCTTTGATGCGGTGATGTTGTCCTGTCCCCTTAGCAGAAAAACACCCCCAAAGCATAATGTTTCCACCTCCATGTTTGACGGTGGGGATGGTGTCCTTGGGGTCATAGGCAGCATTCCTCCTCCTCCAAACACGGCGAGTTGAGTTGATGCCAAAGACCTAGTTTTTGGTCTCATCTGACCACAATACTTTCACCCAGTTCTCCTCTGAATCATTCAGATGTTCATTGGCAAACTTCAGACGGGCCTGTATAAGTGCTTTCTTGAGCAGGGGGACCTTGCGGGCGCTGCAGGATTTCAGTCCTTTCACGGCATAGTGCAGGTTTCTTCAATTCCGGTCCTGGAGGGCCGAAACACTTGTGTTTTTTTTATTTCTACCTGGTAGTTAATTGCACTCACCTGGTGTCCCAGGTCTGAATTAGCCCCTGATTAGAAGGAGAGGATGAAAAACAGAGGTGTTGCGGCCCTCCAGGACCGGAATTGAAGAACCCTGGCATAGTGTGTTACCAATTGTTTTCTTGGTGACTATGGTCCCAGCTGCCTTGGGATCATTGACAAGATCCTCCCGTGTAGTTCTGGGCTGATTCCTCACTGTTCTCATAATTCCTGTAGTTCCTGTAGTTCCTGTAGTTCCTGTAATTCTCCTGAGTGGCGCAGTGGTCTAAGGCACTGCATTGCAGTGCTAGCTGTGCCACTAGAGATCCTGGTTCAAATCCAGGCTCTGTCGTAGCTGGCCGCGACCGGGAGACCCATGGGGCGGCGCTCAATTGTCCCAGGGTAGGGGAGGGAATGGCCGGCAGGGATGTAGTTTGGTTGGTATGGCATTTGCAATGCCAGGGTTGTGGGTTCGATTCCCACAGGGGGCCAGTATGAAAAAATAAAAAAAAATAATGTATGCACTAAATGTAAGTCGCTCTGGATAAGAGCGTCTGCTAAAATGTAAATAATCATTGCAACTCCACGAGGTGAGATCTTGCATGGAGCCCCAGGCCGAGCGAGATTGACAGTTATTTTGTGTTTCTTCCATTTGCGAATAATCGCACCAACTGTTGTCACCTTCTCACCAAGCTGTTTGGCGATGGTCTTGTAGCCCATTCCAGCCTTGTGTAGGTCTACAATCTTGTCCCTGACATCCTTGGAGAGCTCTTTGGTCTTGGCCATGGTGGAGAGTTTGGAATCTGATTGATCGATTGCTTCTGTGGACAGGTGTCTTTTATACAGGTAACAAGCTGAGATTAGGAGCCCTCCCTTTAAGAGTGTGCTCCTAATCTCAGCTCGTTACCTGTATAAAAGACACCTGGGAGCCAGAAACCTTTCTGATTGAGAGGGGGTCAAATAATTATTTCCCTCATAAAAATGCAAAATCAATTTATAACATTGTTGACATGCGTTTTTCTGGATTTTGTTGTTGTTATTCTGTCTCTCACTGTTCAAATAAACCTACCATTAAAATTATAGACTGATCATTTCTTTGTCAGTGGGTAAACGTACAAAATCAGCAGGGGATCAAATACTTTTTTCCCTCACTGAACATGATCTATCTAGAAGCAATAATCTGATCATTTCTAATAATGATACATTAATTTATGAATAGATATGGCAGGTTTCAGGACACTGATGTATCTGAATATGTTGAAAAAATATACTGCCACTATTTTCACCGCCAAAGAATAGCAGTGTGGTTTTAATATGATTTGAATCTTGGCAGGCTGTCACACTGTCTAGTCACAGAGGAAGGCTGTGATTCTCTGGTCTCAGCTCTGAGGTCAAACCCCTCACACCTGAGAGAGCTGGATCTGAGTAACAATAACCTGAAGGATTCAGGAGTGAAGCTGCTCTCTGCTGGACTGGGGAATCCCCACTGTAAACTGGAGACTCTGAGGTCAGTATTCCTGTAGTTGGTCAACAAGTGATAACTGTTCACCAGATCCACATGTGTTTACCAGGCACACATAGTCCACACCATATGTGTTTGGACAGTGGAGCTTACAGTTTTACATTTGGTGCTATGCTCCAGCATTTTGGATTTGAGATAAAATGTTTCATTTTAGGTGGAATTACAGAATGTCACCTTTTATTTTATGTTAATGGTGAGAGGTTAGTATGTTTTGTTGTAGCCTCTGGAACTCTCTCACTCATTATTATTAATGATTAATTCATAATTTTTCTTAATCATGGCATCATCAGGATTCATTTAGTAATGTTTAGAAACATGTTATCTACTCACTTAGACAGAAAATTAATCCAGTCATCATCCACCATTCAGTTACTATCGGACAAAACATAACCCAAAACACAACCAAAACAAACTGCAAATGCAACCAACAAGTTTGGGACCAAATACTAAACCTTTGACTACTTTAATACACTTGAAGTGAATTGGTCAGAATACTTATGACTTCTTCAAATGGGGGGACTAGATACATAAAGTGCTTTCATTTAAAATGTTAGATTCTCTGTCAAAATAGATATTGTGTGGACTGTATACTCAATACAATCTAAATCTGATACCTCACTGTCTGTCTTTTGACTGAAACTGCTTTTTAAACTGCTCTGGTCAGTCTACTCAAATATTTGTACTATACAGTGAGGGAAAAAAGTATTTGATCCCCTGCTGATTTTGTACGTTTGCCCACTGACAAAGACATGATCAGTCCATAATTTTAATGATAGGTTTATTTGAACAGTGAGAGACAGAATAACAATAAAGAAATCCAGAAAAACGCATGTCAAAAATGTTATACATTTATTTGCATTTTAATGAGGGAAATAAGTATTTGACCCCTCTGCAAAACATGACTTAGTACTTGGTGGCAAAACCCTTGTTGGCAATCAGAGGTCAGACGTTTCTTGTAGTTGGCCACCAGGTTTGCACACATCTCAGGAGGGATTTTGTCCCACTCCTCTTTGCAGATCTTCTCCAAGTCATTAAGGTTTTGAGGCTGACGTTTGGCAACTTCGAACCTTCAGCTCCCTCCACAGATTTTCTATGGGATTAA
Source organism: Coregonus clupeaformis (assembly GCF_020615455.1). Lineage (NCBI taxonomy): Eukaryota > Metazoa > Chordata > Actinopteri > Salmoniformes > Salmonidae > Coregonus > Coregonus clupeaformis. The sequence continues at coordinate 259,328 of NW_025533735.1, read as the reverse complement.
GGTCTGGAGACTGGCTAGGCCACTCCAGGACCTTAATGTGCTTCTTCTTGAGCCACTCCGTTGTTGCCTTGGCCGTGTGTTTTGGGCCATTGTCATGCTGGAATACCCATCCCGACCCATTTTCAATGCCCTGGCTGAGGGAAGGAGGTTCTCATCCAAGATTTGACGGTACATGGCCCGTCCATCGTCCCTTTGATGCGGTGAAGTTGTCCTGTCCCCTTAGCAGAAAAACACCCCCAAAGTATAATGTTTCCACCTCCATGTTTGACGGTGGGGATGGTGTTCTTGGGGTCATGGCAGCATTCCTCCTCCTCCAAACACGGCCGAGTTGAGTTGATGCCAAAGACCTAGTTTTTGGTCTCATCTGACCACAATACTTTCACACAGTTCTCCTCTGAATCATTCAGATGTTCATTGGCAAACTTCAGACGGGCCTGTATAAGTGCTTTCTTGAGCAGGGGGACCTTGCGGGCGCTGCAGGATTTCAGTCCTTTCACGGCATAGTGCAGGGTTCTTCAATTCCGGTCCTGGAGGGCCGAAACACTTGTGTTTTTTTAATTTCTACCTGGTAGTTAATTGCACTCACCTGGTGTCCCAGGTCTGAATTAGCCCCTGATTAGAAGGAGAGGATGAAAAACAGTTTCAGGACACTGATGTATCTGAATATGTTGAAAAAAATATACTGCCACTATTTTGACCACCAAAGAATAGCAGTGTGGTTTTAATATGATTTGACTCTTTGCAGGCTGTCAGGCTGTCTAGTCACAGAGGAAGGCTGTGCTTCTCTGGTCTCAGCTCTGAAGTCAAACCCCTCACACCTGAGAGAGCTGGACCTGAGCTACAATCACCCAGGAGACTCAGGAGTCAGACTGCTCTCTGCTGGATTGGAGGATCCACACTGCAGACTGGAGAAACTCAAGTATGTAGAGGGTTTATGTCAATGTTCATATCAGACATGTTGGAGTTATCAGGCTAGTTAAGACAAACATTCTGACCACCACTTGGACTAAGTTATATAAAGACTGTGTGTGTGTGCGTGTGTGTGTGTCCAGTGTGTGTGTGTTTGTCCAGTGTGTGTGTGTTAGTGTGTGTGAGTCCAGTGTGTGTTCAGTGTGTTTGTGTGTGTGTCCAGTTTGTGTGTGTTTATGTGTGTGTCCAGTGCGTGTGTGTGTGTGTGTGTCCAGTGTGTTTGTGTGTGTATCCAGTGTGTTTGTGTGTCCACACTGTGTATGTGTATGTGTGTGTCCAGTGTGTGCACACACACACACACACACACACCCACACTGGATACACACACACACACACACAGAGTGGACACACAAACACACTGGATACACACACAAACACACTGGACACACACACACACAGAGTGGACACACACACACACAAACACACTGGACACACAATGGACACACACACACACAAACACACTGGACACACACACAAACACACTGGACACACACACACACACCGGACACACACATAAACACAAACAAACTGGACACACACACAAACACACTGAACACACACTGGACTCACACACACTAACACACACACACTGGACACACACACAAACTGGACACACACACACACACACAATGGACACACAACACACACACAGAGTGGACACACAAACACACTGGATACACACACAAACACACTGGACACACACACACACACACAGAGTGGACACACACACACACAAACACACTGGACACACAATGGACACACACACACACAAACACACTGGACACACACACAAACACACTGGACACACACACAAACACACTGGACACACACCCACACACCGGACACACACATAAACACA